>NC_043713.1:70498491-70501599 GCF_006229205.1 Suricata suricatta
AGAAGAGTCTCACGAATGAGAATGACTCAGTGGGGTCTCATTGAGTTAACCTTGGTGATGGAGTCTCTTGTTTTCCTTTGTGGGAATCAAAAGACAATTTTTCAGGTAATCTGTGACCTGTATCATTTGCATTGTATCTCCAAGTAAATAAGCCAATTTCACCAAAGCTTGGGCAGGTGAGGTTAAGATCCTCCCACACCAAAATCCAAGCAATGTGATTTGTATTAAAACATAAAAGGAGTAAAAATAGTAGTAATAATACAATAAGATTAAAGATTTGGATGCTCAACCGAACTTAGTACCAGAAGAATCACCCGTTGTTCTGATGACCAGCAGCACTAAAATTGATACAGGAGGCATCAGTCTTGATTCCGAAATAGACAGGAATCTGGTGGCTAAGGGCATCGCGCAGTTTTCTCTTGACACTGACCCTTTTCTTTTTTTTTCTTTCTTGTATTATTTTCTCCTTGTTTTATTATTAATAGTTTATTGTCAAATTGGTTTCCATTTAACACCCAGTGCTCTTCCCCACAAGTGGAGGACACTGACCCTTTTCAAATGCACTACACTTTACCCTGCACTCTCCTTTTTATAAGAAGACAGTGAACTGGAACAGGGCGTTTCAACCCTAGGACAATTACGGGAATCACATCTGTCTTGCCTCCTGCACCGGGTATGTGGCCTGTGTGTGCTGTGCTGGGCTGGGTTATACAGAGCAGGGGGTAGTTGTCTGAAAGAGACAGGTAACCCTGGTACACATACTTTCTCAGATGACAGGGGCTCCGGGATGACCGACAGGAGGGAAGCTCCTGGTCTGAGTCCTCCTCAACCAGCAGGGGGCAGCAGAGCTGCAGCAAGAGGAGTGGGCCAGAGGCTGGGGTTGCCCAGGTGGAACCTCATAGGGACACCAGGCCTGAGGGTCAGCAGCTGTCGAAGGTTCAGTCAACAGAAGGAAGTGGGAATGATCCATTCTATCTTCTGAGCTGAAGGCACAATGTTCTGCAGGTCAGACTCACACAGGGACATCCAGGACACTGACAAGAGTCCTGACACAGATGACCTCATCTGGGAAGTTCCAGTCCCCTCACTGTCCAACAGAACTCTCAGGAAAGTGACACCTCTGTGCTGTTTACGTCCAGAATTGCCCTGACCACTTGCCCTGTGCCTCTCCCTCTCCATCACCAGGCTGAATCAGAACCAAGGCTGAAGCTTCCTTGTTCAGGAGTGTCTGAGGTACACAAGGTGGGCCGATCAGGACCCCTGGCCACTGGAGGGAAGGTCTGCAGTCTCCTTGTGAGACTTTCTGAAGAGCAAAGTGGGTTTTCCAGCCTCAGATCACAGATCTGGTCCCTGGATGTCCTTGGTTAAATTATAGGATCCAGCTCCTTGCGTTAATCACTGATTCTCCAATTCCCAGAGCTCACTCTGTGTGCAAAGATGTGACCCTAGGATCACACAGAGACACAGAGCCTAAGTAGGCTCTTTATTCAAGAATGGTTTCTGGCGCTTTTCACATGTTTACATGAAACATGGATGAAACACTAAAAGGAATCAATGTGTTACCATGTCAGCTGCTGGTCTGTAGTGGGCTGGTGGGATGTATAGAGATGAAAGTACCACATAGAAATAGACTAGAAGTTTTGATGTATCTCCAACAGCAGCGGATTTTCTAACAGGTAAACTCCTGCATACACCATGATGAACACATTTCAGAATGAGAGAGTTTCCCATTCTAATGATGTGCCAAGGAAGGAAGACACAACTGCATCTGGAGGATGCAGAAGTGACATGGAGCAGGAGGGCTAGACAGTGAGGCCACATGACCACCTGTCCCTGAATCAGGTGTTATCTATAGCTCTCCAAGGGGCCAGTCAGGTTCCTGAAAGGTCTCCAGTGTGTTGACTCAGTTGCCTTGCTGTCAGAAGCCCTGGGATGGATGGCCATGATCACCTCTCAGGGAGAGTGTAGAAATCTTTGGTGTACAGTGGTACCAGCAGAAGCCAGGACAGGCTCCTGTGCTGGTCATATATGACAATAGCAAGCCTCCCTTGGGAATTCCTGACTGAATCTTCAAGGACCCAACTTTAAAGACACAGGCACCCTAAACATCAACAGGACCAGGACCAAAGATGAGGATGCCTATTACTGTCAGGTGTGAAAGAGTGGTATTAAAGCTCATAGCAACACAAGCAGACAGGAGAGTGAGAGACAACTAGCAGACAGGAGAGTGAGAGACAACTCCTTCCCCATCTTTGTTACACCCTCCTTCAGCCCCAGGAGGACGGTGGACCAAGCACTCTGAAGGTCTGCCCCTGGTGCCCAGATCTGAGATTCCCAGAATTCAAGCCCAACCCAGCCCTCTAGGCAGGCTCTGCACCCTGTGTGTCAGGAGTGTTATATACAGGAGGCACAAGGAGGCTGACACATTTTTTGGGGATGGAAGACCAGGCTGGAAAGACAGAGAGACATCCATGGG
This sequence comes from Suricata suricatta, assembly GCF_006229205.1. NCBI lineage: Eukaryota > Metazoa > Chordata > Mammalia > Carnivora > Herpestidae > Suricata > Suricata suricatta. Next base: position 70,500,968 of record NC_043713.1, read on the forward strand.
GACATAAGAAGTTCAAAGTGACAAGTGCAAGTCTCAGCTTTCAGTTGAATAGAATGATTCTGGTGTCTCTGGGTGAAAGCAATTCTCCTTTAGAACTAAGACCTCTAGGGCAGCAGAGTGTAGGGTTATGGGGACAGGGAGTAAAAGTTTTGCAGTCAAGTCACCAGGAATATCAGTGAAATGAGATGTTCCCAATTCAACCTATTGGTTCCTGGACCCATGAATGCTAGCTGTGGGACAAAGAGCACCATATGTTGCAGACAGAGTTAGTGCAAATACCACATTCTGGAAAGTGTTGTTCCAGCCTCACAAGATGTTGCCACATGGCTGGCACAGTGAGTCTTCAAGAGGCCACTAGTCCATTCATTCAAGCTGGCTATTTCAGAATGTTGAGGGAAATGCTTGAACCATTGAATTCCAAGGAGATGGTACATTGCATCCCTTTATAAGATGTAAATTGAGTGCCTTGGACAGAAGCTACTCTGAAATACCAGAAGACTGAGTGAGCATTCATTAAGAGTAATAATTTGGGAAGAAGCATTACAGTCAAAGAAAACTTGTCCCTACCTAGAATACAACTATATTTCTTTTTTTTTCTTTTTTTTTAATATAACACAATTTATTTTTTTAAC
>NC_043713.1:70501699-70513275 GCF_006229205.1 Suricata suricatta
CCAAATCCATGCTTGATTGGTCAGATACCACCCAATTCATGCAGACAGCTCAGGTCACATGTAATGTAGTGGCTTATAAAAGGCATAGAGTCTCTGCTAAGTTCAGTATCAAGCCAAAGTATCTGCCAAATCAACTTTTCTTTTTATACTGATGTAAAAATTGGTAAGCTGCCAATCTATTTCAGTTCTAGGAACACCATCATTAACTCACTGATACCAATGTCCTAGATCAAATGCGTTGGATTACTAATTTGGCCCCACTATTCATTATACTAACCACTCTGGGCCTCATACAATGCAAGGATTCCATCACTACAACTTTGGCAACCAACTCAGAGACCAGAATCTCTACAAAATCTATGTGTATATATGGTAAAAATGTATGCATGTATGTGTACACACACACACATCTACCAACATGTAGACATAGACCCCATTAGTACATATGTGCACATATGTTCACAAGCATATTAAATTGTGAATGTGTATAAGTATGTAATATGAAGAGATGTGTGACAGGAATTTGATGTCCTGCAGAACGCCCACACATGGGTGAGCTGTAGATAAGCCACAGGGACAGTCAGCGACAAAAGGGCTCCTGTTTACCTTTCAGTTTGCAGAGAAGCTCACAAATGGACTCCTCTTGTGATTCATCTTTCCTGCCAACATTAGCAATGAGAATTCTAACACATCACTCCTGCCCCTCAAATGTTTAACATATGAGAAAATATCACCTTGGAACTCAACTAATTTTGTATTAGAAACACCTAAGGTTCTCACTGTCCCTGCAGCATCACACACCCAGTTTCTTCTCCACAGAGACTGACTCCAAACACACTCTTAAGTTCTGGTTCCCTCTTCCCATTCTGGCAGCAGTTCCCATATCACCTCAGCAAAGAGGCCTTCTCCCGCCTCTCACCACACAGCACCTGCCTGTCATCTTTTCTGATCTCAGTTCATTATCTACATATCACGCAACACTCTACATTTTCCCCATCACTACTTTTTTTGTGTGTTTTATTATCCTAACTAGTCAAGAATTTGTTAATACAAAACATGCACTTCTCAGTCAGAGGCATGAACATCAGGCATTTCTTTTTCTCCCACAGAACAAGTCTGAAGTCAGATGCTGTTTCTCCATGTCCTCACCAATTCCGTGAGGTCTCAAATTTCATTTTCTGTCCCACCATCACTACTATGGAGGCTTTGCCTTTCATTGTTGTTGACAACAGATCTTGGGATGGCTGCTCTAGTTCCATCTCTCACGGCCAAGTACAAGGAAAGAGCACTGCATAACCCACTGTATTCCTTCCATCACAAGAGTAAAAGTCCCCAGAAGGATCTCCAACCAAATGATACATACATGAGCCAGCTCTGGGTCACGGGGCCAATCCTGAACAAGAGGGGCCTAAGAATAGCAATAGTTGGCTTTTAAGTGAATATAAAAGACAAGATACAGTAAGGAGGAATTCGAGACTGTCTGCTGTGTCACCAAAGCAACTGTATGCACTCTGCTGTGTCACCAAAGCAGGAAACTGAGAAAGACATGTGTCTTATTCAACTAATTTCCCAGGATGGAATGTCTGCCAGACCAGGGTGGATATGAACAAATGTTTGCTGGGTGAATGTTCTCTTGTCTCTGTCTTTGGAGCAGTAGCCATCATTACACCATTTGGTGCACCTGCAACCAGTGCCAGTAAGAGTCAGTCCCTGAGTCCTCTGTCATCTTGTGGCAAGTGCCACAACCATACAGATAACTTCCCACCACCCCAGAGATATGAGCAGTAATACCTCAAATGGACCCTACCTTTTCCTTACATGAGCTTTTTCCTATTTTGATGGATAAACTGATCTCCACCTGCTTGGTCCTGAGGCTGACAGGGGCCCCAACGATAAGTGAAATTTCTCCCCTGGGAACATCAGTCCATGGATCAGTGGATCAGGATCTTAGCAGTGGGTTCTGCATCTCCACCCATCTCCACCCTGGACAAAGGACTCCCTTCCCCTCCAGTAGCCTGTGTGGAGTGGCCACCAGGGGGAAACAGAGATTGCCAGACAAAGCCACCTGCACAGGGGAAAGGTCTGGGCACAGGGGTTCTAAAAGGGACAGAGGGTGAGTCGCCATAACCTGAGACCTGAAGGGAAAAATATAGGCTTCTGTGGTATCACCTTTGACCCTGATGATAAATTATGACTCCGGGTCTCTCACATCTGTGTCCTGTAAAATGTATTTCTGTCTCTGGAACCAGTCCAGTGGTTCTTGCCTCTCCGGCCCAGCCCATATCTGCTAAACTCAGTCACTGTCAAACCTTGCTCTGGATAGGTCTTCCTATGACAATGAATGCACCCAGGGGATACTGAAGAACAGATTCCATGACCTTCCCCCAGACAGACACCTACAGCACCTCGATGATTCCCCAAAATTAAAAACCATGAGCACTAGGTTCTTCCAGTCACCTAGGGATCAAACGTTCTATAATGGGTTCAGAAAATACCGACAGACTCCAACTCTGAGCCCTGCCCCAACTACATGCTACCAGACGCCAGGCCAGAACAAGGGGAGGGATGGAGTATGGACCCCAGACTACAGGATAAGATGGTGAAGCAGAATCCTCTGTGCTGAGAGTGGATCTGAAGGGCTGCCCCTCCCATCTCTGTGTCCTTTGGGGCTGAGCCCATTTCTGAAACCACAAGGCTCCTCAGCAGCAGCCCCTGAGCCCTGCCTGATTTGCATGTATAGCAGGTGCCTCCATCAAATGAATAAGAGGATCCTGAGAGGAACCCTGCCCAATCTTGGACCTCGGGATGCAAGAGAGAGGGTCCTGCACCATGGCCTGGACCCCTTTTCTCCTTGGCCTCCTCGCTCACTGCACAGGTGCTATGCCCAGGCTCAAACCCACCCCTGGCCCTGGGGTCCTGTGACAAGCCTGGCCCTGACACTGAGCTCAGCATGGGAGTGTCAGTGGGGGGTAGGATGCTCAAGACCCTGCTGTGGGATGAGGACCTGGTGGGATGATAGCCTCCCACTGTTCTCATTGATCTGTGTGAGTCCTGAAGGGGTGCATCTGCCCAGGGAAAGGAGAGAGGGTGGTTCTCATTAGTCCAAAGACTTCATCCACCAGGCAGGCTTATGGGCCCCAGGAGCTAAGATGATAACTGGGTGGAAACTGGGGCCTAGAGAATCACTGGCACTTAAGCCAAGCAGGTCGGAGTGTTCAGTGATGACACCCCAGGCTGGAAACCAACTCTCATCTTCTCTCTTGCAGGATCTGTGGCCTCCTACGTGCTGACTCAGCCCCCATCAGTGTCAGTGAACCTGGGACAGACGGCCAAGATCACATGTGGAGGAAACAACATTGGAAGGAAAAATGTTCACTGGTACCAGCAGAAGTCAGGCCAGGTCCCTGTGCTGATTATCTATGATGATAGCAACCGGCCCTCAGGGATCCCTGACCGATTCTCAGGCACCAACTCGGGGAACACGGCCACCTTGACCATCAGCCAGGCCCAGGCGGAGGACGAGGCTGACTATTACTGTCAAGTGTGGGATGGTAGTAGTAATGCCCACAGTGACACAGGCAGATGGGGAAGCAAGACACAAACCTCTTTGCCATCTCTGTCATGCTGTCTTCCTGCCCCCTGAGGCCTGTGCACAAAGCAATGAGCAGATGTGGCCCAGGTCCCCAGATCTGAGTTCCCCCAACTTCCCTCCCCACCCAGTCTCCGGGAAGCTCTGCACAAGAAGGGCCAGGAGTGCATTTACAGCTGACAGCAGTACACTGCTCTGTTTCTCCAGGCCTGGGTATGAACTGGGGACAGAGGTTTTGGATGGAGAAAAGACAGAGGGAGATGTGTGTCCAGTGCCATTATCTCTGCACTTCCATGTGCTAGCCATAGCCTACTGCTCTCACAGCTGTCAAGGATTAGAGCCCAAAATCTCCCAGCTCACCTGAGATCCTGAAGCCCTGGTGTCATATGTGAAACCACCTCCACCTGAGTGCAGTGGATGGTGCAGTAGACAGTGTGGGGTCCCCCACACGGCTTCATCTGGGTTCACACCCCCCACCACTTTTGGAGCCTCTGACAGCTCACAGGGGTGCTCCTCACTGCCAGTGGCTCTTGGTTGAAAGAACTGCCTCTCCAGATTTATGTCCCTTCTCAGACAGTCTCAGCTAAATGATCTCCTTAGGCCTACATGTCAAGGCCCTGACTTACTTTCACATATCCTGAAAGGTCCCAGCTTTAGAGCTCCCTGCAGGAATGAGGCCTTGTCTGATGTCTCACTGTGTGGGTTGCTTCTCCTTTTCCCAGTCTGACCTCCCTCTTCCTTCCAGATTTCCTATACATGCACTTCTCCATCTCAGAGTCTTCTGCCAGGAACCCAATTTAAGATTATCAGTACCCTCCAAAACAGTCTGCAGGGACCTGAGAAGGTCACTATATACCCACAAAGCTGGCATTTCTCCCCCAAATCCCAAATGTGCATGTCCAATGATCATACAGATTGGATCATTTCTTGTAATTTTATACAAAGATCCAGACACACTAGGTGCTCTGGGTTCTGGCAAACAGTTGGAGAGTCACATCCATCCTGAGGGTGAATGGGGGACATTGGGGCAGTTGCCTCCTCCTACAAAGTGACCTGAAGATACACAACTATGGAGTGAGACATAAAATGAGTGCTGCCTCACTTCTATCCTCCAAATCTTGTGCCAGAATCTCTCCTCACACCCACCCTACCCAGAAATAGAGAGAGAAAACAATTTTGTAAATTATAGTCAGTCTGTCAAGCCACCTCATGGCCCCCATCAACCACATGAAACTCACTCAGATACACACAACCTACAGTCTGGAAATAAAGACAATATCAGTAATGATGCTGCTACCTGATATGGTGAAACTATTCAATGCAACCACAAATATGTCCACCTTTCTCCCAAAGGACGAATTTTTATTTCTCCCAAAATAGATTTGTGTCTGATAGGAATGTTTATTTTAGTCCCAGGTGATTTGGCATCCAAAACTTCAATATTGAGATAGAAATTTACTTACCCTTAACATATCTGATCTTATAAGATAATAGGATGAGACAGGAGAACCAGACAGAAACATATGATTACAATGTATCTAAATGCATCAATTCAACATACCACTGTTACTTCTATCCTGCTCATTCCTGCAGCCATCCTGCGGTCAGAGTGGTGTCTATAATTACCTGCCTCACCACCCACTCCACATCCCCTTCCTACAGCAAACACCTGAGAGAGTCACCACCCCTGCCAGTTAGCACAACTAAGCCTTCGTTTAGGAAAGTTGGTCCTTTATCAGATGTGCTGAATTGGACTGTGGTTCATTTTTTACTGTAATCACAGACCCATGGAGTATTAGGGGATCCCTTGAATTCATACACACCCCTTCTTGCCCCAGTTCTGCACTAGAAGTGCAGCTCCCCTGTAATAATCACCATGATTCACCCCAGACAGTACCCTCCACTATTCTCGATGATTCACCCCCAGGAGGAGCCTAAAGTAGACAAGCCACACCCTCTGCCACCAGAGCCCCGCAGCCCATGTTCCCTGGGGTCTCACCCCATCCATAGCACACTCTCCATGTGGCTGGTGATTCTTAAATCATTTTTTCAGATCAGCACAGGGTCTAGTACCTGATTCAAGTTCAGTAGACCAGAGCAGGACAGTTAAGCCCCAAGCACGGGTGCCCAAGTACGACCTAACAAGACAAGCAGAGGAAGTGAGATTTTCCACAGTGGCCTAGACTCCTAGACTGTGAAGCTCAGTGGAGGGGTCTCCACAAGATGCAGCTGCAGCATGTCTGGGTGGGGCCTGGCTACTGCCTGTGGAACAGCTCCCAGTTGAGTATATGGTGCTCCCAGTCCCAGGACCACACTCAGTGGCCTCACTCCTGCTCCCTGATGCTTTCACACAGGTGAGAGGCCCACAGGGAGGCACAGTGTGCGGCACAGGTGCCACACCCTCTCCCACCCAGGGTCCTTGGGGTCAGGGCCCTGCAATCACCACTCTCCACATTGCTCCTTTCCGTCACAGGGCTGGACCAGTCATTCTGACTCAGCCTCCTTGTCTTCCTCCAAGACCTTTTCTTCTCCTCTCTTACAGGCTCCGTGCCTCCTCTGACATGATGCTCACTTGCTCTGTGTCTGGGGCCCTGGGGAGCCCAAGATCCTCTGCTCTGCAGATGAGCTCAAGAGTGATCATGCCTCTTGGTACCAGCAGAAACTAAGCTTGGTTCCTGAACTGGTTATACATACAGATATGAGCAACCATCTGGTTCTTATTGTGGGGATGGTACTTAGTTAGGGACATGGCCTCCTGAGTATGACCACGACTGAGGGCCAGGACAAAACTAATCCTTGCCACCTACCATGGCAGTGGGAGTGACTGTCAGTGACTCAGGTGACACAGAAGAATGGACAGTAGGACACAAACCCTCCTGTCCTGGACTGACTCTCACTCTCACCTGCCTTCTGAGCAGATGCTGGTCAGGACATAGGATCAAGTGTCCTCCCTGGTCCTGGCCCCTGCAAGGTGGGAGACCCTATCATGTTCCCTGTCCTCTGATCTATGTTTACCCTGCTGTAAAGTGGCAGAGTGAAGGACCATTCTGGCTATGGGGAGAGTAGTCAGGTTTTACAGTAAATGATAAAAATTTAGAGTGTCTTATACATCGTATGGGCCCCAAATGTAATCATGAGTCACTCAGGGAGGGAGACACCTGTCTCAGACAGCACAGACCTGTGGAAATTCCCCTTTTCCTTGGGTACAAGCAACCTGGATGGGCCACAGGGAATGTGTTTCCTCTGGTGTCCTAGATGAGGTGTCCCCACATCTTGAAGGACTGCCTAGTGCTTGGTGAAGAGGGACCAGGCTCCTGTTGCCCCAGGCCCTCCCTTCCTTAGGTTTTACAGAAACTGGAGGAAGTGCAGACACCATCTGGGGTGCCATGTGGAACTTTCTCTTGGCACCACTCTCCTCCCACTGCCCCAAATCCCATCACCTGCACCAGGCAGATCTGACCCTTAGCCCAGATCTGACCCACGTAGACTCATACCTACCCCTCTGTTGACCCTCTATGCTGGCCTCGTCTCATGCAGACCATACCTGTCTCTCCGAGAGGGCAAGATCTTTTCCAAGAATTAATGGATTTTTTGCCTAAATTGAATATTTCTCATGATATTTTGACTTGTGGTTTTGAAATTGATTTTTAGAGGAGAGCAATTGCAGGAGGTCAAAACAACAGATGAGGAATGTATTAAGGAAAAGCAGAAGCTTCCACCCTGGTTTGAATCAGAGCAATATCTTCTTGGGTGTGGAGAGACACAGGCAGAAAATCATTGCCCACAAGAGCATGGCAAATACAGTTGGAATATTTCCTCTAAAGTTACTTATTGGCCTGATGAACAAGAAAGATGGTTTTTTGTGGGAATCTCTATGACCAAAATAATATTTCCAGGGTTTTTTCTGGTTAATAGAAGTTCATGAAGATGTCACTTAAGAAAATTATAATCTGGAAATTCTCATCATTGGCTTTTCCACCAACAGGACAATAAATGGCCTGGCACCTCCCTTGTCTATTAACCACCTGCTCCCCACCTTCTTTCCTTCAATTACTCTAGTTACACACTTCAGGCTGCATGTAGTTGTCCTAACCACATGGATCTCTATTCTTTTTCTCCAGCGTTTGCTCTTTGTGTTTCCCTCTCAAGAGTTTTTATTGCCATGAAATCAAGTTCACTGATCTCATCTTTCTCTGTCTCTCAAAAGTGAATCCATATTAAAATTTTTTAAAATACAGAGACAGACCTCAAGCAGAGCGGGGCAGAGAGAGAGAGAGAGAGAGAGAGAGAGAGAGAGGGAAACAGAATCCAAGGCAGACTGCAGGCTCTGAGGTGTCAGCATAGAGCCCAATGCAGGACTCAAATTCACCCTTGTCCAGGTGGCCTCAGAGCCAAGTACAGGAGTGACTCCCACAGCAGCTGGCATATCTGCAAGAAAATGCTTGTGTCCCTCACGACCTGGAACATTCTGGCTGAGGTTGTCCCCCATTCCCTCTCAGCCTGGGCAGCCTTCTTCACCTGGTGCAGGTTGACTGTTGCTGCCTTGGACTTGCCAGCTTCTGCTCTTCTCTCTCCCTCTCAGGGACTGGGCACCTTCATGCCTCTCCAGCCTCCCTTCCTGGTCAGTGGGCAAAATTCATGAACCGTGAGATCATGACCTCAGCCAAAGTCAGATGCTTAGCTGACTGAGCCATCTAAGTGCCCCAAGCATATATTATTTCACTCATATGAGGGATTTAAGAAACACAACTGATGAACATAGGGGAAAAGAAGCAAAAATAAGATAAAAAGTGAAAAGGAGGCAAACCATAGGAGACTCTTAATACAGAGAACAAACTGAGGGTTGATGGAAGGAGGTAGGTGAGGTAACGGGTTCCTTGGGTGATGGGTACTAAGAAGGGCACTTCCTGGGATGAGCACTGAGTGTTAAATGTAAGTGATGAATCACTCGGTTCTACTCCAGAAACCAATACTACACTGTATGTTAACTAACTTGAATTTAAATAAAATTTTTAAAAAGAATTATTGGGAAAATTTTTCTAAATTTAATGAAAACTCCAAAAATCTCAACAAATTCAAGCACAAGAAATAAGAAAAAGAAACAATCCTATCAATATCAAAGATTCAACGCACTGAAAAGGAGACAATCTTAGAGGCAGCCAGAGAAAGAGACACCCTGCACTCAGGGGAACAAAGAGACAGATTCCCGTGGATTTTGCACTGGCAGAAACACCAGCGAGAGATGGAGGATTAACATCTTTAAATTACTGAAAAAAGGTAAAAACCTTAATTCTTCATATAAGGAAATGTCCTTCAAAATGAGGTTGAAATTTAAAATTTTCACATACAGAAACTGCCAGCATTGTTCATTAGCTGACTCATAATAAAAGCAATAAGTATGTTTGCACTCATAGGTCTAGCAGGAAAACAAGAGAGACCTAATGGAGAACCAGGGGGAGCGGAGGAGGGAGAGAGAGCTGAGGAGAGAGAGGGATGCAGAACTTGAGAGACTATTGAATGCTGAGAATGAACTGAGGGTTGAGGGGGAAGGGGGAGGGGGGAAAAGAGGTGGTGGTGATGGTGGAGGGCACTTAAGGGGAAGAGCACTGGGTGTTGTATGGAAAACAATTTGACAATAAAATATTATGGAGAAAAAAAAAGCAATAAGTGGACATCTCTCGGGCCAGAGAAGGTGATTCCAGAAAGAATGTGAATCTAAAAAATGAATTTAAAAATCAGAGACACTGACCATAATGATACATATTTAAACTTTTTTTATTTTCTAAATCCCCTTAAGAGATAATTTGCGGGGCGCCTGGGTAGCTCAGTCGGTTAAGGGTCTGGCTCTGGCTTCAGCTCAGGTCATGATCTCATGGTTCGTGGATTCGAGCCCTGCGTTGGGTTCTGTGCTGACAGCTAGCTCAGAGCCTGGAGCCTGCTTCAAATTCTGTGTCTCCCTCTATCTCTGGCCCTCCCCTGCTCATGCTGTCTCTCTCTGTCTCTCATAAATAAATAAAAAAACATTTAAAAAAAAGATAATTTGCTGTATACAGCAAATATAATTACATTGTATGTTGGAATTTCTAATAAAGGTAAAATCATATATACTAACATCGTAGCAAAAGTGCCGAAAAGTGAGAGATAGAAGTATGTTATCAGGTTCTTATACTCCATGTAACATGGAGAACCTTGGAGAGAAGCCACGCCGTAATAGTAGAACAGTGGGTGAGGCACTCTGGAAGTCCATGGATAATAGTTTGGGAGGAAGTGCTGCAGCCAAAGTAAGCATGTCTCTATCTCCAGTAAAGGTCTGTTCTAATAAGAACAGAGCTATCTCCTCCAGGATGGAAGAAGTCTATGGTAGTGAATCAGCCAGCAGGCTCCAGGCAGATTCCCAAGGGAATGGTCTCCCACTGAGAACTAAAGCTTGGTCTCTACTGTTGGCAGATTGGTCCTCAGAAGTGGCCAGGTCAGCTTTAGTGAGTGGAAATCCACAGTGAATACCCAATGAATATCCACATACTTTCCAACACGGGCTCTATGCTATGGAGCTCATTGGACCAGTTTACAAGTGGATGGACAAGAAGACTGACCACTGTCCCCAGACGTGTCACATTATCCACCTGATTATTCATACCATTTCCCCTTGAGAACACACTATGGCATTTTCATTGAACGCAAATGGCATCCACTTCTGTGTTTGTTGTGGTGGAGCAGGGTTGTTCTATTCACATGTGTCTACCTCAAACATCTTTCACCAGTTTTCTTATTGTTCCTTCCAAGTCTCTGACTAGCCAGCCAAATTATGAGTCAGAGAAATAGGTTAGTATAAAGTCACCTCTGTCTTTCTCTCTGTCCAGGAAAAATGAACCAAGTACTCTGCTCAAGTCTTACCTTATAGAACAATTTTCCTCCACCCACATTATGCAGGGCTATAGTACTAATAATGTTAACTATCAGAGTTGGCCGCATACCATACAGCTCTTTTTTTTTTCTCTATACTAGCATAGGCTATAGTTGGGAGAGATAGAGAAAAGACAATGCTGTAGGAGTTGGGGTCGTGGACATCTAGCCTCTTCATGCAACTCACTTGTGCCTTCAGAACGTGGTGAAGCCTGATCTCAAATTTACCTCTTCTGTTTAATGATAGAGAGCTTCTGTGAATGCCCAAATCCATACATGGTTGGTCAGATAACCCTCGGTTCATGCAGGCAGTTCATGTCACATGGTAAATTAGTGGCTTTTAAGGAGCATTCCTTCTCTGTTAAGTTCAATAGGAAGTCAAAGTGTCTGCCAAATATAGCTGTCTATTTATACAGATATAAAAAAATATGGCAAGCTGCCTATTTAAGTTCTAGGAACACCATTCTTCTTTTTTAATAATAGTTTATTGTCAAATTGGTGTCCATATAACACCCAGTGGTTCCCCAACAAGTGTCTCCCTCCATGACCATCACCCCCTTTCCCCCCTCCCCCTTCAGCCCTCAGTTCATTCTCAGTATTCAATAGTCTCTCATGATTTGTGTCCCTCTCTCTCCCCAACTCTCTTTCCTCTTTCCCCTCCCTATGGTCCTCTGCTAGGTTTCTCCTGTTAGACTTATGAGTGCAAACATATGGTATCTGTCCTTCTCTGCCTGACTTATTTAGCTTAGCAGGACACCCACGAGGTTCATCCACTTTGCTACAAATGGCCAGATTTCATTCCTTCTCATTGCCATGTAGTACTCCATTGTATACATATACCACATCTTCTTGATCCAGTCATCAGGTGATGAACATTTAGGCTCTTTCCATGATTTGGCTAGTGTAGAAAGTGCCACTATGAACATTGGGGTACATGTGCCCCTATGCATCAGCACTTCTGTATCCCTTGGGTAAATCCCTAGCAGTGCTCTTGCTGGGTCATAGGGGAGTTCTATCAATAGTTTTTTGAGGAACCTCCACAGTGTTTTCCAGAGCGGCTGCACCAGTTTACATTCCCACCAAC
>NC_043713.1:70513375-70524367 GCF_006229205.1 Suricata suricatta
ATAACAACGTCCTCTGTCAAATGAGTCTGAACACTAGTATGGTCCTGCTATTCACTGTGGTAACCATACCTACCTTCTCACTGGTGAGGATATGGAACTCCATGTCTTCTAAAAACTCAAGTATCTCATTGACTACCACTTAGGTACCCAATTCAGAGTTCAGTACCTATTGAATATATATGTGCATATCTTATAAATGTATGAATACATATACATATCTACAATCACACAATGCAGACATAATTAGTATATATGTGCACAAATACAATATATTCATATATGTATATGTATGTAGGTATGTATATGTGTAAAAATATATATAATATAAGGGATGTGTGACAGGAATTTGATGTCATGCGGAACACACACACACATGGGTGAGCTGCAGGTAAGCCACAGCGACTCTCAGCTACCAAAGGGCTACCCTTTCAGTTTGCAGGACTCCTCTTGTGAGTCCCCTTGCCAGAAACATAGAGCAATGAGAATTCTAACCAACCAATGCTGCCCCTGAGGTTATAATATGAGAAAATAAAACCTTGAAACTTAAAGACTTGTGAATCACAGACTCTAAGGTCCTCACTGTCCCTGCATCCTCAGACAAACTAGACTGTTCTCCACAGGGACTGACTCCAAACACACTCTTTAGTTCTTGTTCCTTCTTTCCATCCTGACAGCAACTCCAAGGTCACCTCTGCAGAAAGGCTTCCTCCCGCTTCTCACCATACAGCACCTGCCTATCACTTGTCTGATCTCATTGAAGAGATCACACAACATGGCACCTGTTCCCCATCACTATACTTATTAACTGATTGTTTTATGTTATTATCCTAATTGGTCAGAAATTTTTAATGCAATGTATGCACATCTCAAACAGAGGCATGGACACTCAGGTGTTTATTTTTCTCCCACATAAATGAGTCTGAAATCAGATGTGTTTCTCCAAGTACTCACCAATTCCATGAGGTCCCACATCTGCTCACACTCTGTCCCATCATTACTACTATGGAGGCTTTGCTTTGTAATGTTTTTTGACAAGAGACCTCGGATGGCGGCTGCTGCTGCTCCATTTTCACACACATAAAGAGGAAAGGAACTCACTACTCACTACCTATCTGGTCTGTTTTATCATTCACAAGAAGAAAAGTCCCCAAAAAGGACTTCTGCTGACTGACACATTCATGAGCCAGCTCTGGCCCATAAGGTTACTCCAGCTCAAGAGGGACCTGAGAATAGCAATAGTGTGGCTTCTAAATGAATATAGAGACAAGATAGAGGGAGAAGGGTTTGGAGAGAGTCTGTTGCATAACCCAATGTGTCCACTGTGCTGTTCCACACACAGGAAGGTAACTCTCAGCAAGACCTGTGTTCACACTAGTTTCTCAGGACAAAATGTGCTAACCCAAGTGAATCTGAATAAATGATGGTTGGGTAAGTGTTCTCTGTGTCTGTCTTTGGAGTGGTAGCCACCACCACCCTATTTTGTGCACCAGCAGCCAGCACCTGTAAGACACAGTTCCTAAATCTTGTGTCACCTGGTGCCAAGCCCTAGAACCACAGCCATGACCAACCACCACTCCAAAGATATAAGCAGTGATGTCCAGATGGGCCCTGCTTTCTCCTCCTCACATCAGGCGGTTTCTATTTTCATGGATAATTTTACCTCCACCTGCCTGTCTTGAGTCTGGCAGGAGCCCCACAGAGACAGAGATGCTCCCTGGAATCAGTAGTCTAGGGATCAGGGAAACAGGACTGAGCAGTGGATTCTGAATCTCCAGCTGAGCAAAGGATTTCCTGCACCTCCAGCAGCCAGTGTGGAGCGGCCTCCAGAGGGCAGCAGAGATCACCTGGTGAGCCACTTGGACTTGGGAAGAGTCTGGACATCAGTGGCTCTAACATGGAGGGAAGGTAGGTCACCATGAGCTGACACCAGAAGGAAAAGGTGTAGGTTTCTACAGTATCACCTTTGACAGTGACATAAAATTCTGATTTGGTGTCTCTCAAATCTGTCTTCTGTAGAATTTGCCTCTGTCTCAGCATAGGTCCAATTCTTTATGCCTCTGCAGCCCAGCCTGTTCCTGCTAAACTCAGTCAGTACTAAAACTTCCTTAAGCTGGGTCTGTCCCTGGCACTGAGCACACCGTGGAGCTACTAAGGCATGGCATAGATGACCTGCCCCAGGAGTTCTCTTTCAGGACACAATCTTATAGCACCTCAGTGGCTCCCCAAAACTCCATGTGCAGTTGGCAAGGGAGGAATTTGTTCAGGTTCTGAAGTTCCCCAACATAGACCTGGGGTAGGATACAACATTGACCTAAGTTCCTCCAGTCACCTAGAGAGGAAACATTCTGTGATAAGTTCAGAAAACTCAGAACAGATGCCAACTCTGAGCTCTGCTCTGAGGACATCGTCCCAGGAGCTACACCAGGACATGGAGAGAGGTAGAGTTTAGACCACACACTATGGGATCAGAAGGTGAAGCAGAATCCCCTGGGCTGAGAGTAGGTCTGCAGGGGCTGCCCCTCCCATCTCTGTGTCCCACAGGCCTGGGCCCATTTCTCAAACCACAAGGCTCCTCAGCAGTAGCCCCTGAGCCCTGCCTGATTTGCATGACGAGCAGGTGTCTCCGCCAAGGGGATAAGTCAGGCTGAGGAGGATCTCTACCCAGCCTCAGGACTCAGGGAGCAGAATCAAGGCACCTCCACCATGGCCTGGACCCCTTTCCTCCTTGGCCTCCTTGCTTACTGCACAGGTGCTGTGCCCAGGCTCACACCCACCCCATGCCCTGAGGTTCTGGGACAAGCCTGGCCTTGGCACTGAGCTCAGCAAGGGAGTCTCAGTGGGGATAGGATGTTTAAGATCCTGCTGTGGGATGAGGGGTCGGGGGGAGGGGATAACCTCCCACTGTACTCACTGATCTGTGTGAGTCCTGAAGGGCTGCACCTGCCCAGGGAAAGGAGAGTGGGTGGTTTTCATTTGTTCAAAGGTTCCATCTACCAGGCATGGGCCCCAGGAGCTAAGATGACAGCAAGGTAGAAACTGGATCCTAGAGAATCACCAGCACTTAAGCCAGGCAGGTGGGAGTGTTCTACCCCAGGCTGGAAACCTAACTCTCATCCTCTCTCTTGCAGGTTCTGTGGCCTCCTATGTGCTGACTCAGTCCCCATCAGTGTCAGTGAACCTGGGACAGACAGCCAGGATCACATGTGGAGGAAATAACATTGGAAGTAAAAGCATTCAGTGGTACCAGCAGAAGTCAGGCCAGGCCCCTGTTCTGATTATCTACTGGGATAGCAACCGGCCCTCAGGGATCCCTGACCTATTTTCAGGCACCAAGTCAGGAAACACGGCCACCCTGACCATCAGTGGGGCCCAGGCTGAGGACGAGGCTGACTATTACTGTCAATCATATGACAGTAATTATGATCCTCACAGTGACACAGGCAGATGGGGAAGTGAGATACAAACCCCTTCTCTCTGTGTCACATCTCCTCCAGTCTTTGGAAGTCTGTGCACAAAGCAGAGTTGGTCTGGCCCAGGTCCCCAGATCTGAGGTCCCCAGTTGTCCCTCCCACCCAGTCCCCAGGCTGGTTCTGCATAGGGAGGGTCAGAGTGAATATTCAGCAGACAGTACTAGGCTTCCCTGCTTCTCTGGGCCTGGGTGTGAACTGAGAACAAGGACCAGGGTAGAGAAAAGACAAAGGTCGGCTTTTGTCCAGTGCCATTACCTCTGCACTTCCATGTGACAGTCATGGGCTACTGCTCTCACAACTGCCATGGATTAGAGCCCAAAATCTCCCAGCTCACCTGAGGTCCTGAAGCTCTGGTGTCATGTGTGGAGCCCCCTCCACCTGAGTGCAGTGGATGGGTGCAGTAGACAGTGTGGGGACACTCACACCCCCTCATCTGGGCTCACACCCCCCACTACTGCTTGGAGCCTCTGACAGCTCACTGGGGTGCTCCTCATTACCAATGGCTCTTGGTTGAGAGAACTGCCTCCCTCAGTTTATGTCCCTTCTCAGAGAGCTTCAGTTAAATGACCTCCTGAGTCCTAGATGCCAAGGCCCTGCCCCATTTTCACATGTCCTGTAAGGTCCCCACCTTAGAGCTCCCTGCAGGAATGAGACCTCATCTGAGTGGGTCAGTTCTTCTGCTCAGTCTGACCTCCCTCTTCTTCCATATTTCCTGTACATGCACTTCTCCATCTCAGAGTCTTCTGCAAAGAGCCCAATTCAAGATGACCAGTACCCCAAAACAGTCTGCAGGGACCTCAGAAGGTCACTATATACCCACAAAGCTGGCATTTCTCCCCCAAATCCCAAATGTGCATGTCCGATAATCAGACAGATTAGATCATTTCTTGTATTTTTTTATACAAAGATCCAGACACACTAGGTGCTCTGGGTTCTGGCAAACAGTTGGAGAGTCACATCCATCCTGAGGGTGAATGGGGGACATTGGGGCAGTTGCCTCCTCCTACAAAGTGACCTGAAGATACACAACTATGGAGTGAGACATAAAATGAGTGCTGCCTCACTTCTATCCCCCAAATCTTGTACAAGAATCTCTTAGACACACTTTACCCAAAAACATAGAAAATAATTCTATGAAAAACAGTTCAGCCTGTTAATGCTGACACTCAATAACCCACCACAGTCACTCCTCATCCATATGAAATCCACCCACATTCCCACAAACCACAGTCTCCAGTCAAGAGAATGTCAGCAGCCATGCTTCTTCCGTATATGAAAAAACAACCCAGTGAACAATTAGAAACATGCTCAGCCCTTACTCCCAAGAGGATACAAAATACATTTTTCTCTGTTAGGGATATTTATTTTTGTCCCAGATGAGTTGATATCTTATGACTTCAATATTGAGAAATAAAGTTAACTGTTGTTTACACATATGATGTTAGAAGATAATTGGATGCAGCAGGAGAAATAAACAGAAACTTATGATTAATATATATCCGAAACATTCCTACGACATTAGGAAGAAATACATGTTATTTCTATCCTGCTCATTTATTTGACTACCACACCACCCATCCCATATCCCCTTCCCACAGCAAATACCTGAGCTAGTTGTCATCCCAGCCCCAGCCCATTAGTAGGACTAGACCTTCGTTCTGGAAAGTTGGTCCATTATTAGACCTGCTGAGTTAGATTGTGGTGCATTTATGAATGTAATCACAGACCCAGGGAGTATTAGGTGATCTCCTGAATCCATAAACACCCCTGCTTGTCTCAATTCTGCAGTGAAACCCAGCTCCCCCGTGTAGTCACCCAACCAGTGCCCTCCACCCTTGCACGTGATTCACCTCCAGGAGACAAAAACAGACAAAACACACTCTCTGCCACCAGCGCTGTGCAGCCCATGTTCCCTGGGGTCTCACCCCATCCACAGCACACACTCCATGTGGCTGGTTAATGAGTCTACACTTAACCCATTTTGTCCACATCACTACAGGATCTAGACACTGAATCAAGCTCACTTGACCAGAGCAGGACAGCTAAGCCCCTTGCCCAAGTAGGAGATAAGCAGAGGAAGTGAGACTTTTCACAGTGGACTAGACCCCCAAATTGTGAAGTTCAGTGAGCACACAGTTCCCTGAGCAGGAGGGAGGGGGCTACACAAGATGTAGATGCACCTGCAGCAGGTCAGTGTGAAGCCTGGGCATCTGCATGTGGAATAGCTCCCAGGTGGTCTCTGGTGCTTCTAGTCCCAGGACCACACTCTAGGTGGTCTCATTCCTGCTCCCCTGCTGCTCCCACACAGGTGAGAGGCCCACAGGGAGGCACAGTGTGAGGCACAGGTTCCCTGCCCTCCCCCAACCAAGGTCTATAGGGTCAGGACCCTGCACTCACCTGTGTCCACATTGCTCCCTCATCTTAGTGCTAGGACAGTAATCTCTGACTCAGCCTTCCTTTCTTCTTCCAGACCCCTCTCCTCTCCTCTCTTATAGGCTCTCTGCGACCCCTGACCTGGGCTGCCTCCCTTTATGTCAATGGCCCTGGGGAGGCCCTGGGGAGCACCTGCTCCCAGATGCTCTGGAGATAAACTCAAGCATGAACATACCTCTTAGTACCAGGAGAAGCCAAGACAGTTCCCGAGCCGGTTACACATACAGATATAAAGCAACCATCTGAGTCCAAACCTGAGGTTGGAACTTAGGAACATTGCCTCCCTAAGCATGAACAGAAAAGAGGGCCAGGACAAGGCTGACCATTACTATGCCACTTATCACGGCAGTAGGGCTGCCTGGCAATGACTCAAGTGACAGAGAAAGATTGACAGTGGCACACAAATCCTCCTGCCATGGCCAGCCTGCCATTCTCCCCACATCTCTGAGCAACTGCTGGTCCAGCCTTGGTATAGTTGTCCTCACTGGTCCTGGCCCAGCCACTCCTGGGAAGGACACTCTAGGAGGTTTTTTAGAGGAAGCATTCATGAAGGAATCTGAAGACACAATGTGGAGAGTGCTAAGTGAAAAACAGGAAAAAGATTTAAAATTGGACAGAGAATCACCAAGCTGCAGTACACGTTTAGCAATGGAAAATTATGTAATTGTGTCAGAAAAGGAGAAAAAGTAGAGGTGCAGAAATGGAAAAATATTTAAAAGTTGGTGACTAAAATGTTCTAAATGTGATGAAACTCCGGAGGGACAGGTCCATTTTGGTTCTTGATTCCTTTGTCTTTGGAGATGTGTTGAATAGGAAATTGCTGTGGTTAAGGTCAAGGAGGCTGTTTCTATTGGGACCTCATCAAGATAAAAAGCTTCTGCACTGCAAAGGAAACAATCAACAAAAATAATAGGCAACCAACAGAATGGGAAAAGATAGTTGCAAATGACATATCAAATAAAGGGCTAGTATCCAAAATCTACAAGGAATTCACCAAACTCCACACCTGAAAAATGAATAATCCAGTGAAGAAATGGGCAGAAGACATGAACAGATACTTCTCCAGAGAGGACATCCAGATGGCCAACAGACACATGAAATAATGCTCAGCATCACTCAGCATCAGGGAAATACAAATCAAAACCACACTGAGATACCACCTCACACCAGTCAGAGTGGCTAAAATGAACAAATCAGGAGACTATAGATGCTGGCGAGGATGTGGAGAAACAGGCACCCTCCTACACTATTGGTGGCAATGTAAATTTGTGCAGCTGCTCTGGAAAACAGTGTGGAGACTCCTCAAAAAACTATCGATAGAACTCCCCTATGACCCAGAAAGAGCACTGCTAGGGATTTACCCAAGGGATACAGAGGTGCTGATGCATAGGGGCACATGTATCCCAATGTTCATAGCGGCACTTTCTACACTAGCCAAATCATGGAAAGAGCTAAATGTCCATCACCTGATAAATGGATCAAGAAGATGTGATATATATATACAATGGAGTACTATATGACAATGAGAAAGAATGACATATGGCCATTTGTAGGAAAGTGGATGGACCTTGAGGGTGTCATGCTAAGCGAAATAAGTCAGGCAGAGAAGGATAGATACCATATTTTGCATTCATAGGTCTAACAGGAGAGACCTGGCAGGGGACCACGGGGAAAGGTAGAGGGAAAGAGAGCAGAGAAGAGTGAGGGACACAGATCAAGGGGGACTACTGAATACTGAAAACGAACCATGGACTGAAAGGGGAGGGGGAGGGACAGAGGGGGTGATGATCATGGTGGGAGGCACTTGTGGGGAAGAGCACTGGGTGTTATATGGTCACCAATTTGACAATAAACTATTTTTAAAAAAATATGTGCAAAGAACAAGGATTGTCTTATAATTTCTATAATTCATTCAACATGATGCTGAAACCAACTTCCAACTTATAAATGGGATTCTAGACTTAAGAAAATCTTCAATTTTGTAAAATAAAAAAAAAGAAATACCCATACAATCCCTTTCTGTGCATATAAAGGAAATAAAATCTAGTCAGGATGAGACCAGGCTCCTGAATAGTAAAAGTGTAATTTGTAGGATGTGAAATAATATGTCCAGGTCTGAATTAGCAGAATTCAAAATTCATCTGAGCCACCAGCTATGCTAGTATAGATGTCCTCCCACAAAAACTCCAAGAGATGTGGGTTGTAATAAATGTAGCAGTAGTATAGATTGTAGTAACAATTTAAAAAAATTGGTGCACATGTGAACATTAAAGTTAGGAGCAACACCTATTCACACCATGTCCCAATTTCACTAACTGGAATGTGGAAACATCAGTCTGGATTCCTAAATGGACGGAAAAAGCAGTAGCTATAAGATATCACGCAGGTTTCCTAGACCTTTGCAAATGCATTCCAGTTTAGCCTGCACTCTCCTTTGTAACAATAGGCCAGTCCAAAGCATTTCAGTGCTGGAATATAGTCCAGAAATCATGCCTGTCCTGCCTCCATACATCTTGTAAGTAACCTGACTGGGCCAGGATGGGCTGGCAGGAGGTGACAGCTGCCTGAGAAATTGAAAAGTGTTGTAGGAGGGAAGCTTCTGGTCTGAGTCCTCCTTCACCAGCAGCGGGCAACAGAGCTGCATCAAGAGCAATAGGACAGAGGCTGGGGCTGTCCACATGGAGCCTTACAGGGACACCAGGCCTGGGGGTCAGCAGTTGTCCAAGATTCAGTCATCAGAAGAAAGTCGGGATGATTCATCTTATCTCCGCGGGCTGCAGGGACCATGTACTGAGAGAGTCATACACATAGTGTCGCCTGATACACGGATGGCTGTCCTGACACAATTAATGCTTCCCTTGGGAAATGCCAGTGCCCTCACTGTCTACCAGAGCTCCCGGAGGCTGACTCCTCTGTGATGGGCATGTCTAGAGACACCCTGAGCACTCACCTTCAGCCTCTCCTTCTCCACTTCCAGAAAGACTCAGACCTGGGGCTAAAGTTCTTTTGCTCAGGAGCATCTCACACCAATGATCTCTCTCAATGATTCTGATTATAAATTTGGCCCTACTGTTCATTATGGTAACCATACTCATTTGTCATTTGTCATAAAATGGACCTAAGTGGTTCCTGGCCAACCAAGAATGACATCAAGTACAACTCTGTACCTACTTCAAAGTTCTAAGTATATATGTGTGTGTGTGTGTGCGTGTGTGTGTGCATGTGCATATGTATATGCACACACATATATATGCATATATATATAAACATATATACACTTATATATAATATACTTTATACATATATATATATATACAGCAGGGATATATAAATATATATACACATATTCCTAAGTATATTCATATATGTGTACACACAAATATATAATATTAAAAGAGGTGTCACAGAAATTTGGTGTCATGCTGAACACATGTACCCAGCACAGGAGTCAGAAGCTGAGGGAGGATGAAAGATGCAGCCATTGCAATGTGGTCACTGTCATATGTCAACGAAGTGACCCAGCAGATAAGCCTCGATGTCAGCTACAAAAAGGCTGCTGCTTCTCCTCAAATTTTCTGGGGAATTCACACAGGAATCACTCCTGCGATTCAGTAAAAGCGGAAACAAACAGCAAAATAAATTCTGAAAACACACCACTGCAGCCCTGAAATTTTTAACTTAGGAGAAAACATCACTTTGAAATTGAACTAGTTCTGATGCATAGACACCTTAGGTCCACACTGCTCCTTCACCCTCAGAGGAGCAGGAATCTTCCTGCGAGGACTGACTCTGCTGTCCCCAAACACATCCCTGGCACCTGTTCCTTCTTCTCATCCTGACGGCAGCTCCAGCGTCACCTCTGCAGAGAGGCGTCTTCCAACCACCCCACACACAGTACCTGCCTGTCATTTCATCTGATTTCTGTCTTAATTGTCTGCACATTACCTACTACTGAGCTTTTTCTCCCAGTCATTAGTTGACTGATTGATTTGTGGCAATTGATTTGTAATAATATTTCCCTCCTGGTCAAGAATATTTTAATGGAAAACATACACATGATGATCAGACACAGGAGCAAACAAGAGACTGTTTTCTCCTCCAATAACAAGTTCTGGATCAGACAGTGTTTCTCCAGATATTCACCAATCCCATGAAGTCCCAAATCTCACTTTCTGTTCCATCATCACTACTGTGGAGGCTTTGCTTTTCATTCTTGTTGACGACAGACATCAGAATGGCTGCTGCAGCTCCAGCTATAATATTCTCTATATTAAAGAGGAAAGGCACTCCATAAACCTAGTCTGTTTCTTTCCTTCATGAGAGGAAACGTCTCCAGAAAGCATCCCAGACACTGACACTTCTATGGGCATATGCTGGGCCACAGGGTCAGTCCTCTAAGGGACCTCAGAATAGCAATAGTCTGGCTATTGAATGAATATAGAAGTCATGATATAGGTAGAAGGTGGTAGAGACAGTCTGCTGTATCACCAAAGCAAGTGGGTCCATTATGCCACCCACCTATAACATGGAAACTCTGAGACAGGGGCTGTGTTTTCTTCACACTGATTTCCAGGATGAAATGTCTGCTAGACCAAAGTGGGTCTCAGTAAATGTTTGTTGCATAAAGTTTTCATGTCTCTGTCCTTGGAGCAGGAGCCACCACCACCCTATTTTGCTGACCACCTGCCTGGACCAGGAAGAGGCAGGTCTCTGAGTCCCGGGTGCCAAGTCCTGAAACCCCACACATGACCACGCACTCCCCTAAAGATATGTGCTATGAGTCCTCAAGGGGCCCCACCTTCTCAGTTGAGCTGATTAGTATTTTTGTGGAGAACCTGATCCACACCTGCCTGGTCTTGAGGCTGGAAGTATCCACAAAGAGAAAAGCAATTCCTCCCCTGGGGTCAGCAGTCCATGGATCAGGGAATCAGGATCTGAGCAGTGGCTTCTGAATCTCCCCCTGGACAAAGGACTTTCCTCCACCTCCACAACCCCAGTGTGGGGCGGCCAGCAAGAGACAACAGAGATCACCAGGCAAAGCCACTCGACAAGAGGTGAGCTTGGCATCAGGGATTCTTTTTTTTTTTTT
>NC_043713.1:70524467-70534006 GCF_006229205.1 Suricata suricatta
GTTACTGCACCAGTTTACATTGCCTCCAACAGTGTAAGAGGGTGCCCATCTCTCCACACTCTCTCCAACATCTGTAGTCTCTTGATTTGTTCATTTTAGCCACTCTGACTGGTGTGAGGTGGTATCTCAGTGTGGTTTTGATTTGTGTTTCCCTGGGCATCAGGGATTCTAAGATGCAAAGAATGTTAGTCACTGTGACCTGACACCTGAGAGAAGATGTAGGTTTTTGCTGTATCACCTTTAACATGGATGTAAAATTCTGCTTCAGTGTCTCTCAGATCCATCTCCTATAGAATGTGCTCCTGTCTCTAGCATGGGTCCAGGGCTTCATCCCTCCCCAGCCCAGGCCATTCCTGCTAAACTCAGTCATTGTCAAACATTTCACAAGCTGGGGATGTGCCTGGGAGCGTGAACTCTGGGAATACCGAGCACAGCATCTGTGACTTGTCCCAGGAGCCTCCCCCATGGTCAGAAAGTTTCAGCAATTCAAGGATTCATAAGAACCCCAAGTTCTTATACCCCATAGAAAGAGAAGAATTTTGTTCAGGTTTGATGCTTACAAATAGTGATCTGGGGTATAACACTGCACTGACTTAAGCTTCCTAAGGTCTCCCAAGAGCAAAGACAGGACAGAATCTGGTATTGAAAAGTCACATTCAACCGTGGGACCAGAAAGTAAAAAAAGCACAGTACCCTGGGCTGAGGGTGGGTCTCCTGGCCTCTCCTTGCCCCTTGGGACTGAGCTTCTCTCTGAAACCACACAGCTTCTCAGCAGCAGTCCCCAGCCACAGCTGATTTGCATGAACAGCAGGTCTCTCCAGCAAGGGGATAAGATGGCCTGAAAGGAACCCTGCCCAGCCTCAGGACCTCAGGAGCAGAATCAGGGCATCTCCACCATGGCCTGGACCCCTCTCCTCCTCGGCCTCCTGGCTTACTGCACAGGTGCTGTGCCCTGGTTCACACCCACCCCAGGAGCAAGGTTCGGAGACAAGCCTGAGTTCAGAAGAGGGCTGCCTGGTGAGAGTGGGGAGATGAGAGGGGTGGACACTAATGAAAAACTGGAGAGTTGAAATCTTCCCACTGTGCTCACTCACTCTGTGGTCCTGAGTGGCTGCCTCTACCCAGAGATCAATGATGGTGGTCTCTTGTTTAAAGCCTCCATAGGCAAGCCAGGCCCATGAGTCCAAAGGGCTGAGGAAAGGGGAGCCCAGAGCATCCCTGGAGCTCAGCCAGGCAGATGAGAGTGTCCTGAGAATGAAACCAAAGCTAGAAACCCACCTCCCATCTTCTCTCTTGAGGTTCTGTGGCCTCCTTTGTGCTGACTCAGCCCCCATCAGTGTCTGTGACCCTGGGACAGACGGCCAGAATCACTTATGAAGGAAACATTAGAAGGAAACATGTTCACTGGTACCAGCAGAAGTCAGGCTAGGCCCCCATGCTGGTCATCAATTACAGCAGCAACCGGCCCTCAGGAATCCCTGACCGATTCTCAGGCACCAGCTCAGGGAACACGGCCACCCTGACCATCAATGGGGCCCGGGCTGAGGACGAGGCTGACTATTACTGTCAGGTATGGGACAGCAGTAATGATGCTCACAGTGACACAGGCAGATGGTGAAGCGAGACGCAAACTCCTTTCCAGTCTGTGTCACATCTTCTCCAGGCCTGTGGACAATGAGCAGGTCTGGTCCAGGTCCCCAGATCTAAGGTCCTCAGATACTGGCCCTACATAATTCTCCAGGCATCTCTGCACAGGAAGAATCAGGAGTGGATTTAGGGCTTCCAGAACTAGGCTTCCCTGATGTCTGGGCCTGGGTGTTAACAGGAAAGAGAGCCTGAGTGTGATGGTGATCACAGACCCAAGGAAAATTAGCAGATCTCCTGAATCCATACATACTCACCCCAGGTGTGTAGTAGAAACTCTTTTTCCTTGATAATCCTCATGAGTCATCCCTTCCAGTGCCCCCTCTTTACCTGATGACTCACTCCCAGGATGAGGTAGGAGGGGCCATGGTACATTCTCTACCACCAGTGCAGTGCAGTCAATATAATACTGGGAATTTGATCATTCCATGGCGCTGGTGAAAAAGACTAGTCTTACCTATGTTTTCCACATCATTACAGGTTCTAGAATCTGAATCAAGCTAGTTGACCGGGACAGGACAGTTAAGCTCCAAGACCCAGGTGGCCAGAAAAGACATGGGGAGACCATCAGAGGAAGGGAAATTTTCCATGGTGGTCTACAGCAGAAACTGTGAAACTGGGTGAGCACCCTGTCCCCCAAGGGGATGGCCTAGGGGCACTTCACAAGATGCAAATGCAGGTGCAGCAGACCTAGGTAGGGCCCAGGCATCTGCATGTGGAACAGCTCCCAGGTGGGCCTCTGGTACTGATCCTCCCAGGATCACACTCTGCATGGCCTTACTCTTGCTCTCTGCTGCTCCCAGCACAGGTGAGAGGCCCACAGGGAGGCACAGTGCAAGGCAAAAGTGCCCTGCCCTCTCCCACCCAGGGTCTCTGGGGATGGAGCCCTGTACCCCTGCTTTTCCATTTGCTCCCTTCCATCAGGACTGTAACTAGTCTGTCCTAACTCAGCCTCCCTAAGTATCTAGGGTCTCTACATGACAATCACCATCTCCTGTGCTGAGGCAGCAGTGACACTGGGAATATAATTGTGTCTCCTGCTACTAACAGTTCTTGGCACAGCCCCACATGGCCAAGGGTGGGGTCAGGAATCACACCTCTGAGACCCCAGGCTTCGACTCTGGCAGCCTGACCTCTAAGCATCTCTGGGCTTCAAAGCAAGTCTAAGGCTGTCATAACCCCCAACTCTGGAGCCCTGAATAGGATGAATATAGCCCGGGGCTCTAGCCATCGAAGATCTTCATACCTTCTAATAAATCCTGTTCTGCCCCCTCATACATACTTCACCTGGCTCCCTGCCCCACATCCCTTGCTGGGGTATCCATGCTTAGCTGTTGCCAGTAAATCATGCTTCCCTCTCTGCTCAAAGTACTTCCTCATGGTGTCCAGTCAGGCCCAAGGACTAAGTGACAGTCCAGTGCTGAATATTCCCTCAGGACCCTGCATACTCCTTGTTGCAATGCTCTTTACACCAAGACTAGGATCTAATTAGTACTCCTCCTCATACTTAGTTCAGTCCTGTGAGGGGCCCTGACATGCTGACTGAATATGCACTGTGCATGGAGGTAACTCACACTGGACACTGCAGAATGTTCTTTGGGATGGGACAGGAACTCAGACCCAGTGCCTCCTCCTGCGAGTGCCAATTTCACATCACTTCCTGGATACCCAGGAAAAGTCTGCAGCTCCATTCAGGCAGGAGAAGGGTCGGCCCCATCCAGCTTCCTCCAGCCCCTCCAGCAGGGAAGCAGCCCACCTCTGTGTGTGCTTAGAGACCCTTTCCTGACCCATCACCTGGACTCCACATGCTTTCTCTTCCCCTCTCTCAGTGAGCACATCATGTCTGATTCAGCCTATTCTCCTAGACTCTCACAAATAATTGTTGCTTTCATTATGTGATTAGTTAGATTGTTAATTAGCCACGTGACTTATTATCTCATGTGTCTGTGAGGGGGAAGTAAGGCACGTGACTATAACCATGACGCTCATGTTTAGACTCAGAGGTTATGGTTGATGTTGGCTCATTCCTACAACAGTGTTAGGCCCCTGCTATGTGCTCTGCTCTATACCAAGCACTAGTCAGAGACTGTCAGGGACAGAGTCAGGGCTCCAGAAAACTACACTCAAGAGGAGAAATTCACAGGTCTTACTCAGTCTATATACATTCCGTGTACAAGACACATGGCAGAAATTACTGGAATTCTGACATACTGCTTTCTGGGACTGTGCAGAGATACCCATATGAAAGGTCATGGTGTCATCCACACAATGGGGGCCTGAACTGTCCCTGCCTCTCAGGCTTCTGAGAATGAGAAACATCACAATGTGTGGGCCAGGGGGTGAGTATAGGCACCTCTCAGCCCCTTGTAAAATATTCACCCTGAGTGATCTTCAAATTGGGAAGATGAATGGTACCCAGTCTGGAGCTTGGTCAGTGTGGGAGCCAGGACGGGTCCCTGCTCCTGGGCTCCTCCCCCGGTGCATGCTGCACTCAGTTCCATGGAGTGCCGGCCCCAGGACCCAGCTTCCACAGACACCCAGGAATGCATGGATTCGGGTCTGACACCAAAGAGTCTGTAGAACATGGAATCTCAGCCTTGCCCAGCTCATGCCATGGTCTGATAAACTGTAGGCCTCCCTGCCCCATAGGAGGACATGCCCCTTCTGAACTGATGTTGGGCAGAGAAGAGAGGGCTCCGACGCCAGTAGAAGCTGAGCTTGTGGTAACCGCTGCAGGTCAGAGCTGTGGCAGGACCCTCCATGGAGCCCCCAATGTTGTATAAGATCTCCCTTGGCCTAGGAGAGCAGGTTGTGGGGCTGAGGGTGTGGGCTTGTGGTAGGACCCATCCTTTTTGGTTCTCTGGATTCTCTGTCTTCTGACCACCTCAGCTGCTTCCTCAGGTAGTCAGGGCAGGCTTATCTGATATTAGACCTAGGCAGGCCATGCTCTTGGAGAGTAACAGGGCCAGGGAACCCTGCCTATCTGTGGGGTCTCAGGAGACACAGCTCTGGGACATTTTCTTCATGACCTAGACCCCTCTCCTTCTCTTCACTCTCTGAACAGGTGTTGTCCCAGCCTCAGCCCACAAGCTGACCTCCATTGGACCTGAGCTGGGTCTGGCCCAAACCCTGAGTCAGCTGAGAAAGCCTAGAGGGAATGGATCTTCCTTCAGCTCCCTT
This sequence comes from Suricata suricatta, assembly GCF_006229205.1. NCBI lineage: Eukaryota > Metazoa > Chordata > Mammalia > Carnivora > Herpestidae > Suricata > Suricata suricatta. Next base: position 70,529,292 of record NC_043713.1, read on the forward strand.
TCCTCTCCACTCATACAGGCTCTGTGTCTCTTACAACACAAACCAGACTCTGCCTATGTCAGTAACCCTGGCCAGACACAAGACCCCCTGCACTCTAGATAAGCTCATGAATGAATATGCATCTTGGAACCAGCAGAAGCCAAGCCAGGAGCCCAAGCTTGATATATATAAAGATAGCGAGGGACTTGTAGGAAACTCTGGCTGATTCTGAGGATCCTACTTGGAGACATGGCCACCCTGAGAATCAGACAAACCCTGTGCCAAGACAAGGCTCACCATTTCTGTGTCACTTTCCATGACAGGAGGACAACTGGTAGTAATTCGTTGTTACACAGATAAATGAGTAATTGAGACACAAACTTGCTGTCCCTGCCCTGACATTTACTCTCATTGGCTCTCTGAGCAGGTGTACATCAGGCCTCAAGGTCAAGAGCCCTCCATGGTCTGGCTTGGCCCCTGCACGGTGGGAGATTCCAACAGGTTCTCTGTCCTCAGTATCTGCATATCATACTGAACAGTGGAGAGCTATACTGACTTATGGGGTCTGTACTGACATATTATACTAGATAATAAAGCTTTAAGGTGTCATTATACTTCACATGGACCCCAGATGTAATCACATGTCACAAGAGAGAGGACACAGCTATCTCAGATAACGCAGTCATGTGGAAATTCCTTTTCCCTTAGGTACAGGCAGCCTGTATGGGCCACAGGGGTTGTGCCTCCTCTGGCTTCCTGGATGAGGTGTCCTCACATCCTGAAGGACTGTCTGAGGCTTTGTGAAGAGGGGACCAAGCCTGTGCTGCCCCAGGCTCTTCCTTCCTTGGGTTTTACAGAAACTGTGGAGGAAGTGAAGACACCGCCTTCAGTCCCACGTGAGGACTTTCTCCTGCCACCACTGTCCTCCCACTGCCCCAAATCCCATCACCTGCACCATCAGGTGTGACCCTTAGCTCAGGACTGACCCACATGCATTCTCACCCACCTCCATATTGACCCTGTGTGGTGGCTCTATCTGCATTGAGGACCCTTCTGTTTTCTAAGAGGAGAGACCCTTTCCCAGACTTGTAAAAATTTTTTGATAGCTCCTTGATTTGTGGTTTAAAATTCATTTTTAGAGCAATTGCATGAAGTCAAAATGACAGATGAGGAATTTATTAAGAGGAAAAAGCATAAACTTCCGCTATTCCCACTCCTGGTTTGAGTCAGAAAGATACCTTCATGGGTGTTGGGAGACACAGGACAGAAAATCATTTTCTCCTCACCAAATCATGTCAAGTACAGTTGGAATACTTCATCTAAAATTTACTAATTGGATCACAGCAAGGTGATCAGAGATGTAGATGGCTCCATACGTTTTCACCAGCCTGCATCTCTAAAACCAGGAAGGACTGAAGCCATAAGACACTGAACTGCAAGAGTATGGGGAGAAAAGAAACAGAGTCCACTAAGAAGACAGCCTCATAGGTGCGTGATTGTGAACTGAGCAAGATAAAAACTAGCCTGGGAACCAGAGGCAAGGAGGGGAGAGAGCTCCCCTCCAAGGAGAGCCATGGAGAGATGAGGGGAAGAGAAAGAGCGGCTGAGACTGCTATAAACTGTCTCTGGAGGAGAGAAAAACCTCGGCCCCGGAAGGAGAGGGATCCTATTATCCAATCTGTAACTCCAAGGCATTCAGCAAGAGATATTTTTTTCTCTAGCTGTGGCAGTTTCCTTGGGTTAGGTGCCCAGATCCCAGGCAGCACCCGGACAAACTTCTCCCCTACTCCCCCTACTCAATTCCCCACTAAGAAGCCTATCAGCCTGTGGGAGGACATTTTGGGTGGAATCTTTAAAGTGCACAGACAAAAATCCGGAAACAAGGCAGGGCTTGAGAAATACAAGTCGGCCCACCATGGCTACACCCCCTGCACAGGGAGATTGGACCCAAAAGAGTGAATTGCAACACTCTGTTTGAGAACGGACTGGGGCGCCAACATTTTTCTCCCCACAACCACCAAGGCGGGGCCTCAGGGAGTGGCCTGTGGACCCAGGTGGAGGTGAGACCTGCCTATACTAAACCACACCCATCCGCGCTGGAGAGTTGGCTTTTTTTTTTTTTTTTTTTTTACTGGATCCTGGGGCAAAACCACACTGATGCATTGCAGTGATCAATTCTTGCTATTCAGATATATTTTCCCTCATCTCATTTTTATCTCTCCCCTCTGCTTGACTGGGCAATCTGGTGATTGGTTTGCTTAAACAGTTACATTTAATCTATTCTCTTGATGCATATTCTACACCTCTGCCTCTAACTTCCTTTCTCTCTCTCTATGAAATAATCAGACTATATAGGTTATTTGAGTAACATTATCTTCATTTTTATCCTCCTTGCTTTCTATCATATTCTCCTTTTCTCTAGCTTAATTAAGACTTTTAGTCTCTCTGCCTGGCCAATGTTCAACTTCGCTTCCTCCTCACCCCTGTCACTTCTCTCTTTGTATATACTCTTGCGTCAACACTGCCTCCACTCTGCTCTTTATTTGTAGCTGGAATTTCTGGTTTTATGCTTTTAGACTGTCCTTTGTCTTTTGGGGTTTTTTTTTGCCCTCCCCCGCCCCTTTTTTCTTTTCTCTTCTGGTTTTCTAGTTTGATTGAATTGTCTGTGCATTTGAGTACTTTTGTTTCCTGTGTGTTTATCTGTCTGTTTTCCTTTTCAGGGCTACCTCAAGAAACAAGCCAAAGCATACATGGTGGAGAGTCCCAAATATCACTATGAGTAGGGAAATAAAATAATCAAAGGTACAACAAGAGTGACCAAGGGACACCATTGAAAGAACACTTCTTGAAACAACAGGCCCTGGACAGTCAATGAGCCTCCTTTAATATAGCAATGCTTACAGGGGCAGAGTGCAAAACAAGCTTTTAAAACTGACAAGAGACAGCTTTCTGTCTAGCCAAAATGATGAAACGCAAAACCTCTCCTCTAAAGGAATTCCAAGAAGAAAAACAGCTATATAATTGCTCAAAACAGACATAAGCAACATAACTGAGCAAGAATTTAGAAGAATTGTCATAAAATTAATCACTGGGCTTGAAAAAGGCATGGAAGACATCAGAGAAACTATTGCTACAAAGACTATGGACCTTAAAAATAGATGTGATGAATTAAAAAATGCTATATGTGGGGTGCAAAATAAAATGGAGATGGCCACTGCACGGACTGAAGAGGCAGAGAGGAGAATAGGTGAGGACACAGTTATAGAAAAAAAGTAAGCTGAGAAAAAGAGAGATAAACAGATCCCAGAGCATGAAAGAATTCGAGAACTGAGTGATACAGTCAAATAGAACAATATTCGTATCATAGGAATTCCTGAAGAAGAAGAAAGAGAGAAAGGTCCTGAAGGACCTTTTACAGCTGAGAATTTCCTCAGTCTGGGAAAGGAATAGACTTTGAAACCCAAGAGGCACAGAGAACTCCCTTCAGGCATAACTTGAATTGACCTTCAGCAAGACATATCATGAGGAAACCGGCAAAATATAAGGATAAAGAGAAAATTCTGAAAGCAGCTAGGGATAAAAAGGCCCTAACATACAAAGGGAAACCTATCAGAGTGGTTACAGACCTATCTACTGAAACTTGGCAGGCCAGAAAGGAAGGGCAGGAAATCTTCAAAGCAATGAACAGGAAAAATATGCAACCAAGAGTCCTTTATCCTGCAAGCCTGTCATTCAAAATAGAAGGAGAGATTAAGGTTTTCCCAAACAAAAATTGAATGAATTCATCATCACCAAACCAGCCCTACAGGAAATCCTAAGAGGGACTCTATGAGGAAAATGTTGCAAGGAACACAAGATACCAGAGACACAACTACAAGCATGAAACCTACAGAGAACACAATGACTCTAAACCCATATTTTTCAATAAGAACAATGAGTGGAAATGTACTAAATGCTCCAATAAAAAACAAGGCAGAATGGATTTTTTAAAAATCCATCTATTTTCTGTCTAAAAGAGACTCATTTTCTTAAACATTTTATTTATTTTTGAAAGACAGAGAAAAAGAGCAGAGAGGGTGATGGAGACACAGAATCTGAAGCAGGCTCCAGGCTCTGAGCTGTCAGCACAGAGCCTGATGCGGGGCTCGAACCCATGAACCGTGAGATCATGACCTGAGCTGAAGTCGGATGCTTAACCGACTGAGCCACCCAGGAACCCCTACAAGAGACTCATTTTAGACCTAAAGACACCTTCAGATTGAAAGTAAGGGGATGGAGAAATATCTATCATGTGACTGGAAGTCAAAAGAAAGCCAGAGCAGCCATACTTATATCGGACAAACTGGACTTTAAAGTAAAGGCACTCAACTGACTGAGCCACCCAGTTGCACCAGCATTCTTCTCAAAGCTAGAACAAACTATCTTAAAATTCATGTGGAACCACAGAAAAACCCGAATAACCAAAGTAATATTGAAGAAGAAAACCAAAACGGGAGGCATCACAATCCCAGACTTTAGCCTCTACTGCAAAGCTGTCGTCATCATCAAGACAGTATGGTACTGGCACAAAAACAGACACATGGACCAATGGAATAGAATAGAGAACCCAGAACTGGACCCACAAGTATATGGCCAATTAATCTTTGACAAAGCAGGAAAGAGTGTCCAATGGAAAAAAGACAGCCTCTTCAACAGGTGGTGTTGGGAGAGCTGGACAGCAACATGTAGAAAAATGA
>NC_043713.1:70534106-70535236 GCF_006229205.1 Suricata suricatta
CAGGGGGCCATGGGGAGAGGAAGGGGGAAAGAGGACAGGGGAGAGTGAGGGACACAGATCAAGGGAGACTACTGAATACTGAAAATGAACCATGGACTGAAGGGGGAGGGGAAGGGAAGGAGAGGGGTGATGGTCACGGTCGGGGGCACTTGTGGGGAGAAGCACTGGGTGTTATATGGAAACCAATTTGACAATAAACTATTTTAAAAAAGATAAAAATAAAGTAAAGGCAGTAACGAAAGATGAAGAAGGGCATTATATAATAATTACAGGGTCTATCCATCAGGAAGAGCTAATAACTATAAATATTCATGCACCAAATTTGGGAGCACCCAAATATATAAAACAGTTAATCACAAGCAGAAACTATTTTATTGATAAGAATGGGCTAATCCAGGGGAGTTTAATACTCCACTTATAGCAATGGAGAAATCAACCAGACAGAAAATCACTAAAGAAATGACAGACCTGAATGACACATTGGAAAGGTAGGTTTGAAAGATATATTTAGAACTCTACATCCTGAGGCTAAGGAATTCACTTTCTTCTCGAGTGCAAATGGCACATTCTCCAGGATAGATCACTACTGGGTCATAAAGCAGCCCTCCATAAATATAAAAGAACTGAGATTATACCATGCACACGTTCAGATCACAATGCTATGAAACTTGAAATCAGTCACAGGAAAAATCTGCAAAACCTCCAAAAACATAGAGGTTAAAAACTACCATACTAAAGAACGATTGTGCCAATCAGTCAATTAGAGAAGAAATTTTTAAAAATATGGAAACACCTGGCAGGCCAGGAAGGAATGGCAGGAAATCTTCACTGTGATGAGCAGAAAAAACATGCAGCCAAGAATCCTCTACCCAGCAAGCCTGTCTTTCAAAATAGAAGGAGAGATAAAGGTTTTCCCAAATAAACAAAAATTGATAGAATTCATGACCACCAAACCAGCCCTACAGGAAATCCTAAGAGGGACTCTATGAGGGAAAGATCGCAAAGAATACAAGGTGCCAGAGACACCACTATAAACATGAATCCTAGGGAGAACACAATGACTCTAAACCCACATTTTTCGATAATAACATGGAATGTAAATGGACTGAATGCTCCAACCAAACGACACA
>NC_043713.1:70535336-70558813 GCF_006229205.1 Suricata suricatta
TGGTATATATTCACGATGGAGTACTACATGGCAATGAGAGGGAATGACATATGGCCCTTCGTAGGAAAGTGGATGGACCTTGAGGGTGTCATGCTGAGTGAAGTAAGCCAGGCAGAGAAGGACAGAAACCATATGTTTGCACTCATAGGTCTAGCAGGAAAACAAGAGAGACCTAATGGAGAACCAGGGGGAGCAGAGGTGGGAGAGAGAGTTGGGGAGAGAGAGGGATGCAAAACTTGAGAGACTATTGAATGCTGAGAATGAACTGAGGGTTGAGGGGGAAGGGGGAGGGGGGAAAAGAGGTGGTGGTGATGATGGAGGGCACTTAAGTGGAAGAGCACTGGGTGTTGTATGGAAAACAATTTGACAATAAAATATTATGGAGGGAAAAAAAAGAAGATGTGGTATATATACACAAAGGAGTATTACTCAGCAATCAAAGAAGAATGAAATCTTGCCATTTTAAACTATGTGGATGGAACTACAGGATATTATACTAAGCCAAATTAGTCAGTCAGAGAAAGACAAATGTCATATGACTTCACTCATATGAGGACTTTAAGATAAAAAACAGATGAACATAAGGGAAGGGAAGCAAAAATAATATAAAAACAGGGAGGGGGACAAAACAGAAAAGACTCTTAAATATAGACAACAAACAGAGCTGTTGGACGGGTTGTGGGAGGGGGGCTGGGCTAAATGGACAAGGGGCATTAAGGAAGACACTTGTTGGGATGAGCACTGGGTGTTATACATAGGGGATGAATCACTGGAATCTACTCCTGAAATTATTGTTGTACTATATGCTAACTAACTTGGATGTAAATTTTTAAAACTAGTTAATTAATTATAAAAAAGAGAAAAAAAAAGAAAGAAACAATATAAAATTTAAAAAACAGTTAAACAGATCAATGAAAACAAGAGTTGGATCTTTGAAAAATTAAACAAAATTGATAAACCCCTAGCCAGGCTTCTCAAAAAGAAAGCATGCAAATAGACAAAATCACGAAGGAAAATGAATCTATTACAACCTATCCCTCAGAAATACAAGCAATTATCAAGGAACACTATGAAAATCTATATGTCAACAAAGTGGACAACCTAGAAAAAATGGACAAATTCCTAAATGTACTTGCACTATCAAAATTCAAACGCAAAGAGATAGAGAACCTGAACAGACACATAACCAGTGAAGAAACAGAATCAGTTATCAAAAATCTCCCAAAATAAGAGCTCTCTGTCAGATGGCTTCCCTGAGGAATTCTACCAGACTTTTTTTTTATGTTTATATATTATTGATACAGAGATAAACAGACCATGAGTGGGGGAAGGGCAGAGAGAGAGGGAGACACAGAATCCGAAACAGGCTCCAGGCTTTGAGCTGTCTGACAGAGCCTGACGCGGGGCTCGAACACACAAACCGTGAGATCATTACCTGAACCAAAGTCTGGTGGTTAACCAACTGAACCACCAAGGCACCCCTCTACCAGACATATAAAGCAGAGTTAATACTCATTCTTCTCAAGTTATTCCAAAAATTAGAAATAAAAGGAAAGCTTCCAAACTCATTTTACAAAGCCAGCATCACTTTGATTCCCAAAACAGAGACCGAGCCAAAAAATGAAACTACAGGCCAATATTCTTGATGAATATAGATGCAAAAATACTCAATAAGACACTAGCAAATTGAATTCAACAGCATATAAAAAGAATTATTCACCATGATCAAGTGGGATTCGTTCCTGGGTTACAGGGCTTGTTCAATATTTGCAAATCAATCAATGTGATACATCACATTAACAAAAGAAAAGATAAAAACCATATGATCCTGTCAATAGATGCAGAAAAAGCATTTGACAAAATACAGCATTTTTTCTTAATAAAAACCCTCGAGAAAGTTGGGATAGAAGGAACTTACTTCGGGGCACCTGGGTGGCTCAGTCCGTTAAGCATCTGCCTTCAGGTCAGGTCATAATCTCATGTTCGTGGGTTCGAGCCCCGCGTCGGGCTCTGTGCTGACTGCTAGCTCAGAGCCTGGAGCCTGCTTCAGATTCTGTGTCTCCCTTTCTCTCTGACCCTCCCCTGATTGCACAGTGTGGGTCTCTCTCTCTCAAATATAAATAAAAAGCATTCAAAATTAAAAAAAGAAGGAACTTACTTCAACATCATAAAGCCATTTATGAGAAGCCCATAGCTAATATCATCCTCAATGCAAAAAACCTGTGAGCTTTCCCCCTGAGATCAGGAACATGACAGGGATGTCCCCTCTAACCACTGTTGTTTAACATAGTGCTGGAAGTCCTAGCATCAGCAATCAGACAAAAAAAAAAAAAGGAAATAAAAGGATAAAAGGCATTAGAATTGGCAAAGATGAAGTCTTTCACTTTTCACAGATGTCATGGTACTTTACATGGAAAACCTGACAGATTCCACCAGAAACCTACTAGACCTAATCAATGAATTCAGCAAAACCACTGGGTACAAAATCAATGTACAGAAATTGGTTGCATTTTTATACACCAATAATGAAGCAACAGAAAGAGAAATCAAGAAACTGATCCTATTCATAACTGCACAAAAAAAAGGCTCTAAAATACCTAGGAATAAACCTTACCAAATTGCAAAAGACCTGTACAAGGAAAACTATAGAAAACTTATGAAAGAAATTAAAGAAGACAGAAAGACATGGGAAAACATTCCATGCTCATGGATTAGAAAAATAAATATTGTTAAAAAGTCATTATTACCCAAAGCAATCTACACATTCAATGCAATTCCAATAAAAATTGCACCAGCATTCTTCTCAAACCTAGAGCAAACTATCCTAAAATTCGTATAGAACTACAGCAAACCTCGAATAGCCAAAGCAATATTGAAGAAGAAAACCAAAATGGGAAACATCACAATCCCAGATATTAGCCTTACAACAAAGCTGTCATCATCAAGACAGTATGGTATTGGCACAAAAACAGACACATGGACCAATAGAATAGAATAGAGAACCCAGAACTGGACTCACGAATGTATGGCCAATTAATCTTTGACAAAGCAGGAAAAAGTATCCAATGGAAAGAAGACAACCCTTTCAATAGATGGTGTTGGGAGAACTGGACAGCAACATGCAGAAGAATGAAACTAGACCACTTTCTTACACCATTCACAAAAATCAACTCAAAATGGATGAAAGACCTGAATGTGAAACAGGAAACCATCAAAACCTAGAGGAGAAAGCAGAAAATAGCCTCCTTGATCTCAACCGCAACAATTTCCTACTCGACACTTCCCCAAAGGCAAGGGAATCAAGAGCAAAAATGAACTATTGGGACCTGGTCAAGATAAAAATCTTCTGCAAGGCAAAGGAAACAATCAACAAAACTAATAGGCAACCAAATGAGAAATGATAGTTTCCTGTTATGTCTAACAGGAGAAACCTAACAGAGGACCGTGGGGGAGGGGATGGGGAGAAAGGGTTAAGGAGAGGAAGGGAGGCAAATCATGAGAGACTCTTGAATACTGAAACAAACTGAGGGCTGAAGGGAGAGGGGGAAAGTGGAAGGGGGTGATGGACATGGAGGAGGGCATTTGTGGGGATGAGCACTGGGTGTTATATGGAAACCAACTTGACAATAAAGTATAAATTTAAAAAATAATAAACACACATGAGAAGATGAAATCATGTTTCTCAAAAAAAATTGTAAAAATGCAAAGATGCATGACAATTATAGATATTTCAATTTTTCCCAATCTCTTATATTTTTAAATTATTGTTAATATTTATTTTTGAGAGAGCACAAGCTGGGGAGGGGCAAAGAGGTAGAGTGGGACAGAAGTTCTGAAGCAGGCTGCATGCTGACAGCAGAGAGATCAATGTGGGTTGAACTCACAAACCATAAGATCGTGACCTGAGCTGAGGACAGCTGTTAAACTGAGCCACTCAGGCACCCCCAATTTTTTTCTGGTCTTTCAAACTATATGATGCACAGAATCTGAAGACACCCCCTTTCTCTCTGACCCTCCCCTGCTCATACTGTCTCTCTATGTCTCTCAAAAATAAATTTAAAAATAAAACATTACAAAGAAACTATATGACACACAAAAAGTCTCTTAGTAAGTTCCAGTCAAGTTTCTTGGTGTATATCCCAGAAACTGGGAAAGTGGATGACAGATGGCTGGGTGACACCCCTGTGCAGGTGGTCCCATCTTCCCCGGAAGCTGATACTGGGATGGAGCCAGACTGCAGGAGGTTTACAGGGAGAGTGATTGAGACCAATCCCTGTGCAACAGTTGGGAGGGAAGCAGGATAGGCAGGATGGACAGAGGGAGGAATCCACTATATGGGAGTTTTGCTGTTGGAATGGTCTTTCCCAGCTTCCCCAGGTGGGCTGAGAGGCTAGGCCTTCAGGACTTCACACTGATCGGCCTTCAGAGGCAGCTGCCCAGGGCAGGACCATGGCTCAGCTCCAGGTGGCTCTCTTCATCAAGGTTGATGACAGATGAGGGCAGGGCTGTTTGTAGGTGCCTTTCCCAGCAGATGGGGCAATAAGCCCTTCATTCTAGGAAGTGTCCAGTGGTGCATCAAACTGTCTGCTGGTTCAAATCCCCTTGAAGTTAGGTGGTTTCCAATTCTTTGCTTCTAACAAAATTAAAAGGATATAGAATAGAGTCGCCAGCTGACAGATCATTGAAAACAATAATTTTTGACAATCAACCACTAACCATTTTTGGCATATAACTAGGAAGGAACTCCAGTCTGTGAGTGAAATTGTATTACAAAACTTCTGTTTATGAGATCAAAGTTTCTTTGAGTTTCATATAAAAATAAAAGCCAGGGAGTACCTGGGTGATTCAGTCAATTAAGCTTCTAATTCTTTTTTTTTAATTTTAAAATGTTTATTTATTTTTGAGAGAGGAAGAGACAGAGCATGAGCAGGGAAGGGGCAGAGAGAGGAAGACACATATCCAAAGCAGGTTCCAGCCTCTGAGCTATCAGCACAAAGCCTGATGCAGGGCTTGAACTCATGAACCATGAGATCATGACCTGAGCTGAAGTCAGATGCTTAATAGACAGAGCCACCCAAGTTCCCCAAGGTAGATCATAGTCTTAAACATAACATTGAAACTATAAAGTTCCTTTTTTTTGTTTTTAATTTTTTAATGTTTATTTACTTTTGAGAGAGAAACAGAGTGTAAGACGGGGAGGGCAGAGACACACACACACAGAATCCAAAGTAGGCTTCATGGTTTGAACTGTCCACACAAAGCCCGATGCGAGACTCAAACTCATGAACCATGAGATCACAACCTGAGCTGAAGTCAGATGCTTAAATGACGAGCCACCCAGGTGCCCAAAGCTTTTGTTTCTTGATTTGGGCTCAGGTCATGATCTCAGGGTCATGAGGTGGAGCACAGTGTTGGGCTCCATACTGAGTGTGGAGCCTGCTTACGACTCATTCTCTCTCCCCCTCTCTCCCTCTCTCCCTCTCTCTCTCTCTCTCTCTGCCTGCTCCTCCTGCACCGAAGTACTCATGCTCTCTCTCTCTCTTTCTCTCTGTCAAAAAGAAAAAGAAAAGAAAAAGCCAGGACAGAATTGATACAGGACCCTGATTCATTCTAGCGGAACATCATATTCACCAATGGATCCATTAATCAATGCTTTTCAGTAATTATCTATGAGAATTTTAATATGTTTATTTTGTGTAGATCACATATTGCTATGAATAATTATGATGCCAACTGTAAGAAAACTATTTAACATTCAAAATCACAGGCTATGAAACTAAATTTTAGAATGTAAAAATTTAGTGCATATTTTTAGGACAGAGATGTATGACAGTATGTATTTCAGGTCTAAAAGTACATGAGCAAATCAAATCCAGTAAAGGGTGTGGAATGAAAACAGTTAAAGAAGAGGAAAGAAAGATGAAGAACTTCTAAATGTTACAGAGAGTGGGCATCCAATCATGATAATATTTGCTTCCACTTCATATGTGTGCAAGAGCATTGTGAATGTTCTACAAACTTCTGGTGAAAACTGTCAATTTACAAAGGAGCAGGGAGCGTGAACCCTAGTTCTTTGGGAGGGTAGGTGGGCAGTGGTGCTGAGGGCTCAGCTGCAGGCCCAGCCTCCTCCACCGCAAAGGAGGCTCTTCTCTGATGCATAGAAGTCCCAGGTCTCAGTGCAGAGTGATCACATAACTAACAAGCGGAATGACTGCCATGAATCAGGGACCACCTAGGAGCCGCGCACTTTCCTTCCAGTATCTTGACTCTTCAGGTCACTCTTGAGAGAAGTGAGTGAGGAGCTAAGCCTGGAGTGGGGACAAGGCAGTGCCAAGGTTCAGCCAGTAGGGGGACCTCTGGGCCCACAAGGCGCCACTGTCTTCCTGACTCAAAACAGGCCCCCTCCTTCCCCATGGCCTGCTATTTCTCAGCAGGGTAAACAGGGACCCTGAGAGGGCAAAGAACTTGTTGGAGTCTCCCAACCCTGGAGGTTCACGGCCAGGAACAGAGAGGACACCCGGCCTTACGGCCTGGCCTATGGCAGCTGAGAGGGTGGAGAGAGTGAGCATCAAGCCAGGGCAGGAACGTTTGTGTCTCACTTCCCCATCTGTCTGTGCAGGTGCTTCCAATGACGTTGTAGGTGGCACAGTAGTAGTCAGACTTGTTCTCGGCCTTGGCCCCACTGATGGTCAGGGTGACTGTATTCCATGAATTGGAGCCAGAGAATCACTCAGAGGTCCCTGAGGGACAGTTGCTGCAATAATAGATGACCAGTACGGGGGCCTGTCCTGACTTCTGCTGGCACCATCGGACATATTTCCTTTAAATGTTGTTTTCTCCACAGGTGATTCTGGCCATCTGTCCCAGGGCCACTGACACTGACCAGAGCTGAGTCAGCTCACTGGAGGCCACAGAACCTGCAAGAGAGAATATGAGAGGTGGATTTCTTTTTTTTTTTTTAATGTTTAATTTATTTTTGATACAGAGAGAGACAGAGCATGAGAGGGGGAGGGGCAGAGAGAGAAGGAGACACAGAACCAAAAGCAGGCTCCAGGCTCTGAGCTAGCTGTCAGCACAGAGCCTGACGCGGGGCTCGAACCCACGAATGTGAGATCTGACCTGAGCTGAAGTCGGAGGCCCAGGCGACTGAGCCACCCAGGCGCCCCAAGAGGTGGATTTCCAGCTGAGGGACTCTGTGTTCCTGGCCTGGCCTGAGCTCCAGAGGTTTTCTTGGCCCCCAGGGTTGCTCCCTCCCATCAATCTCAATGCCAGGGACCCATGAGCCTGGGTGGTGGCTCATTTGAACAAATGAGAAATCTTCAACCCCTTTCCTTGGGCAGATGCAGCCCCTTATAGCTCACACAGGGCCAGTGAGCAAAATGGGAAGTTTTGCCCCTCTAGCCCCTCATCCTGCAGCAAGGTGAGGAGATCCTGTCCCCAACTGGGGCAGGAGCTCAGAGTCAGTGCCAAGATTATCCCAGATCCCAGTGAGCCTGGGCACAGCACCTGTGCAGTAAACAGGAGGTAACAAGAAGAGGGGTCCAGGCCATGGTGGGGGCACCCTAATTCTTCTACCAAGGCCCAAGACTGGGCAAAATTCCTCCCAGGCCCCTCTTTTCCCCTTGCTGGAGACATCTGCTGGTGATGCAAATCAATTGGTGCTCTGGGGCTGCTACTGAGGAGCTTTGTGGTTGCAGCGGGGGAAGGGCTCAGCCCCAAGGGGCAAAGAGAAGGGACAGGTGTCCCTTGTAGTCCCTACCCTCAGCCCAGGAGATCCTCCTCCTCCGGTCACATCATCTGAGGCTGCAGTCCCAGTTCAGCCTGTGTCCTGGCCTACCTTCTGAGCTGTTCCGGCCACTGAGAAGCAGTCTGTCTGTGTTTGCCAGGGAACCTGAACCCATGCTCACTGAATCATTCTGGGTGCTGTCATGAAGGTGGCCAGAGTCATGGTGCCGACACTGGAACTGTCCTGGGCTCCCAGGTCTTTCCTCTGCTCCATTCTGGCTTAGAAGGAAGGTGGTTAATATCATCCAGGACTTCCAAGTGTCTCATCATCCACGTTGTATTGTGGTGGATGCCTCATGCTGGTCTGCTCCTAGCTGCACCTCCAGAATCTTTCCACACCGAATCACCTCTGACTCTGCGAGGCCCCGGTGCAGTGACCTTCCTCACCTTCACTCCAGCGAAATCCTGTGACAGGAGCAGCAACAGCATCCTGAATAAAATCTCCTCCTTGCCAGGTGCATGTGGAATTGCTAAAAGTCCATGGAGATGCTATAAGAGTCTGCCCTTGGCCATGAGCTTCTGGACAGGTGGTAAGTGCTGTGTCTCAGAATTTCCAATGTGCAGCCAGGGCAGGGACATTTCATGTACTCAAAAGGTGTGAGTTGAGTATAAGAGAATAAAATTGGCTGAATTCTAAGAATACTTCATGTGAAATTAAAATTATAATTTTGATTTCAGTTGCTAGGGAAAATGCATTAAATGATAAAAATATTTAATATAATGTATGAGGTTGAGTAATGGCTATTTAATAACTGCTGTGTCCTTGGAATGGAAAAAGAAAAAGAAATTGGCACCAGCCCCCTGGAGAGAGGAGGGAAAGGAGGAACTTCTCTTCACAGTCAGGACAGGAGGCTCTCCGAGCAAAGAGGAGGAGTGGGGGATGTGTGTTCTTAGGCAGAGGGGGCTTTGTAGACTTAAGAGAGCTTTAGCACCACTGGGGTGTACATTGGAGATTAAAGTCCCAGATCTGTGCCAGAGAAATAGATAATTACTGCAAGATCTGGACCAGAGTAATAAGGAGCCAAAAGATTTTGTACATCAGTGTCAAACATGATACTTAAGAAGGAAGATACCTTTTCCTTCAGATCTTAGGTCATAGTTACGAGCACCCCCTGCACCCCTTGACCCCAGGCCCACTCCATCACCAGGTGGCTAGGCAGGTGATCTCTGCACCACCTGGGTGGTGGCAATAGCACACAGAACTCACGCCATGTCCTCCAGGATGCTTTATATGCTTTCAGTAGTCATGTATTAGACATATATAGTATTGCTTCTCCTTTAGTCAGGATTCACGGGTCTAGGAATTGGGGTAGAAATGCAAGTATCAGCACTTACTGTAATCCCCAGTAAGCCACCAACAAAATGTTCCCTTCTCATCCCTGGGACTTTGTGCTTTGCTTGACTGCACTGCCCCACTGGCTGAGTGTGCACCATGATGCCTCTTGGCTCTGCCTGGCAGTAAGTCATCAGAAAAAGTAGGGGGCACTTGCTGGGGTGATTCTTGGTGACTATCAAGGAAGAAGGGATTTTCTACTACACATAGAAGGTAAGTAGGTAGATGTATGGATTCAGGAGATCCTCTAATATTCCCTGGGTCTGTGACTGTCGTCAATTTACCACAATATAATTCAACAGGTCTGATAATGGGTGAATGTTTCAGAAGGGAGGTTTGGTTGTTCCAACTGACAGAGATCCAACTGACTAGCTCAGGTGTTTGCTGAGAGAAAGGGCATATAGAATGAGTGGTGAAGAAGGTAAGTATAGACACTACTCTTACCACAGGCCCACAGAAATGGGGACAATAGAGGGAACAAGTGTTTCTTCCTTGTGTTGATATGAATATGTTTGGATACATAGTAATCCTTTGTTTCTGTTTTTTTTCTCCAGGTCATCCCATTATCATCTAACATCAGATGTGTTCACAATAGTTAACTTTATATCTCAATATGAAGCTAGAGGATATCATTTCAGCTGGGACAAAAATAAATATCACTAGCATACAATAGTATATTATGTATCCACTTGTGGGGAAAGGATGAGCATGTTTGTAATGTTTCGGCTAGTTTATCAATTATTTGGAAGCATGGCTGCCAATATTCTCTTTATTAGGAGATTGTGGTTTGCCTGGATTGGGTGGGTTTCACATGGATGAGGTTGGACTGTGGTGGCTTATTAAGCACCAACATTGACAGACTGAACTGTATTTCACAAAACTGTTTTCTCTCTATATTCCCGGGTAGTGTAAAGAAAGATTCTTGTGCAAGATTTGGGGGGTAGAAGTGACACTACACCCATTTTGTGTCTCATTCTGTGGTTGGATATCTTCAGGTCACTTTGTAGGAGGAGGCAACTTCCCCGATGTCCCCCATTCACCCTCAGGATGGATGTGACTCTCCAACTGTCTGTCAGAACCAGAGCACCTAGTATGTCTGCATCTTTTCTTTTTGTTTAATAATACAAGGAACAATCTAATCTATTGGGGATTTGACACATATATTGGGGACTTGGGGGACAAACCAGAGTTTTGTGTGTACATATAGTGGCCTCCTCAGGTCCTGGAGGACCCTGTGGAGGATGCCAGCCATCCTGGTTGGGTTCCTGGAAGCCGACTGTGAGATGGAGAAGTGCATGTGCAGGAAATCTGGGAGAAGGGGAGAGGTCAAACTGGGCAGAAGGAGAAGTGACCCACACAGAGTGAGACAACAGATGAGGCCCCATTCCTTCAGGGAGCTCTAACGTGGGGACCTTCAGGGTATTTAAACCTGAGGCAGTGCCTTGGGACCTTGGACTCAGGCCAGCATTCACTTGAACCTCTCTGAGAAGGGAGAGAAACCTGGGGAGGCAGTTGTCTAAACCACCAGCACCTTACAGTGAGAAGGACCCCTGTGAGCTCTCAGGGGATCCAGGCAGAGATGAGTGCATGTGTGAGCCCAGGAGAGGAGGTGACACCACAGTGGGTAATGCACTAGTCTGATCCACACCTTCTAGAGATACCGCCTGAAGGGTGGCTGCATAGGGAGGCCTGGGGACTTTGGGTGTGGACACTTTTGTCAGACCTTCTGATTGCTTTGTGCACAGGCCTTCTGGGGCTGGAGGAAAGTGTAACACAGATGGGGAAGGGGTTTTCATCTCACTTCTCCCTCTGCTTGTGTCACTGTGAGCATTATCACTGTCCCCTACCTGGCAGTAATAGCCTCGTCTTTGGCCTGGGCCCCGCTGATGATCAGGGTGGCTGTGTTCCCAGAGTTGGTGCCAGAGAATCAATCAGGGATCCCAGAGGGCCAGTTGTTGCTATAATAGATGACCAGCAGTGGGGTCTGGCCCAGCTTCTGCTTGTACCAGTAAGCATTTTTACTTCCAATGTTGTTTCCCCCACAGGTGATCCTGTTGGTCTGTCTCAGGGTCACTGACACTGAGGGAGGCTGGATCAGCACGTAGGAGGCCATGGAACCTGCAAGAGAGAAAAATGAGTTGGGTTAGAAGATGAAAGACCCATTTCTGGGAAATTCCATAAGCTGCCTGGCCTTCACTGAGCCCCAAGAATTCTCTAGGCTCACAGGGTGCCCCCTCTTAAAAGTCTCAGTCCCAGGGGCTTATGGGACTGGCTGGTGGGAAAGAGCCTTTGAACAAATAAGATTCTTTCCACCCCTTTCTCTGGTCAGGACCGTGCCCTTTGGGCTTACACAGAACTGGTGAGCACAAGTGGGAATTACACGCCTCACCTATGCAGTGAGCAAGGAGACTGAGGAGGAGAGGGGTCCAGGCCATGGTGGAGCCACCCTGATTCTGCTATCAAAACCTTGGGCAAAGTTTCTCCTAGGCCTCTCTTATCCCCTTGCTGAAGAGACCTGCTGGTTATGCAAATCAGCTGGGTCTCAGGGGCTGCTGCTGAGGAGCTTGTGAGTTCAGAAAAGGGCTCAGCCCCAAGGAACACGGAGAGGGGAGGGGCAGCCTGGTCCCAAGGTCTGGGGCCAACATCTCCATCCTAGGTTATGTCCTGGGTTTCCTCCTTGGCAGGCTTGGCAACTGAGACCTCGGAGGTGGAGTGTGTCTTTATTTTCTGAGCCGATGTGACTTACTAGGTGCAGTGTCATACACCAGATCATAGCTCGTGGCCAAAGAAACCAAATAAAATTCATGCTGTATCAAGAGCACATGGCCTTTCCAAATCATGAAGGTGCCATAAATGTCTTCTCCTGGCCGTGAGCTCCTGCAGCAGGTTACAGGGCATGTGCCTTAGTATCCCTATGTTGAAGTTGGTGGCTAGAACAGATCAGTGCAAAAAGAATTGATGCTGTATAAGAGAATGAGAGGGGGCTTCAGAATGTAGTAACTCTTCAAGGGTGTCTTTAGCATAATTAAATTGTCTTCAGTTGTTGGGAAAAATATATAATAAACATCATAATGTATAAGTTAAGTATAAAAAAGTTTACTGAGAAAATCACTGTGTTGCAGGCACTGGGAATAGGGAAGAACAAAACTTTACAGGCCCTTCTCCATTACTTGAGGGAGGTGAGTGGAGGGACAGGTGAGGGGGCAGGTGGGAGGAACTTCCAGAAAGGAGAAGCAGCTGAGTCTGTCAGGATAGGGGGCTGTCAGCACAAGGGAGAGAGGCGGAAACATGTGATCCAAGGGAGGACGGGTGTTTGTGGACAGCGACAGCATTTTGTTTCATTAGAGTGGGCAAGGACACAGGTTGGTGGGTGGCATTTTGCTGGGCCTACATTAGAGAAATAGGCAATGTCTCCATGAGCAGGACCCAACACACACATACCCTGAAGAATTAGTACTTGAGTGTGAAGGATGACACTGTAGACAAATGACAAATGACCTGATGTCTCAGGTCCTGATCACTACCCCCAGCCTGTTAAGAGCCCCGATGGCCAGGCCCTCCCCATCTGCAGGTGGTTTGGGCAGGTGATCTCTGCTGCCCCCTGGTGGCTGAAGGTGCAGGGGTCTCCCTTGTGAAGGGTAGATTCATAATCTGCAGCTCAGGTCCTGATTTCTGCTCCATGGACTGCTGCCCCAGTGAAGAATGACTTTATGTGTGGTTTCTGCTGCCTCATGTTCTGGCATGAGGGGCCCAGATTACCCATGATAACAAGAACAGTTTCATCTGGAGGAGGAGAACACAGGTTTAACTGAGGAGTCCCTGCACCCCTCTCTGGGGTGGTGGGAGGTCATGCAGGTGGTATCCAATGAGGGACACAGGACTCAGGGAATGGATATAATTGGTGCCAACTGTGAAGGCAGGGCTTATGTGTGTTGGAAGATAGTGCCCGGAGACTATTACTCCAAAGACAGAGAGATAGGAGAGCATTCACCTAGGCAACATTTATTCAGACCGACATTGGTCTGGCCCACGTTGCATCCTGAGAATTCTGCATGAACAAGACACAGTCTGTATTGAAGGGGGAAATTTGGCCCTGCTAAGGGAAGGAAGAGAAGCAAGTGATGAGACATATGTGTGAAGAGCCCAGTCAGTGCCCTGAGGAGGGGAAGGGACTGTGAGAGGATCTGAAAGAACAGGACAAAATTGAGGAACATAGGATTCAAATCCAATTCAAGGCCAGTGCAGAATTTCTCTTAAGATAAGGATTCTGGGCACAGAGGGATGTGATCAGGTGTGGTAAGAGGCATTTTCCAGGTAATAAGTTAACTTCTCTTGGAAATTGCTGGGATATTGAGGGGCCTCCAGAAAGAAGATGCTGAGGTAGGAAGGAACAGGCTTGTGACAAGTATGCTCAGTGTTTGGGAATCTCCCTAGATCACCTGGGGGTTGAGGCCACTCAGGCCAGTGATTATTATTCATCTCCACCTATCCCCTTACCACCTAAAACCACAGGAAGACAAGTGCTAATGTAACTTTTCTCCTGTCCTGTCTTGTCCTACATGGATGACCTATCGCTGCTCTCCCCAACAACACACAGACAGCCTGAGCTGAGCAGGACTGTGAGGGAGGGGTGCATCTGAGACAGAAAGGAAGCTGGGAGAGGCCTTCAGGTCCCCAGTCCCTGTAGAGGGAGAGAGAAGAGCAGAGGCTGACCGATGCAAGACAACAACAGTCACCTGCACCAAGTGAGGAAGGCTGTCCAGGCTAGGAGGGGATGTGGGACAACATCAGCCAGAATGTTTAAGGTCCTAAAGGAGACAGCTTCTTCCCCTCAGTTCTGCCAGATGCCTGTGGGGGGCGCTGCTGCACTTGGCATGAGGCTACCTGGACAAGGGTGCCAGCCCATTCATTGTCTTGTTGAGAAAACTTATAGTGAGACTCTGGAGAATCAATCTCTGTGGTGACCTGTTCATAATCCTTTAACCTAAAAATCTCTGGAAATATTGTTTAGGTCATAGGAATTCCCATCAAGGTGGTCTTTCTAGTTCATCAGGTCAATTAGTAAATTTTATTTTATTTTTATTTTATAGTTTATTGTCAAGTTGATTTCCATGTAACATCCAGTTATCATCCTGACAAGTGCCCTCCTCCATGCCCATCAGCCTCCTTCCCCTCTCTCCATCCCACATCAGCCCTCAGATTGTTCTTAGTATTCAAGAGTCTCTCATGGTTTGCCTCCCTCCCCACAACTATTTCCCCCCCGTCCCTCATCTATAGTTCTCTGCTAAGTTTCTCCTGTTACATTTATGAGTGAAAACATATGGTATCTGTCCTTCTCTGCCTGACTTATTTTGGTTAGCATGACACCCACGAGGTCCATCCACATTGCTACAAAGGGCCAGATTTCATTCTTTCTCATTGCCATGTAGTATTCCATTGTATATATAAACCATATCTTCTTGATCCATTCATGAGTTGATGGACATTTAGGCTCTTTCTATGATTTGGCTGTTGTTGAAAGTGCCGCTATAAACATTGGGGTACATGTGCTGTATCCCTTGGGTATATCCCTAACAGTGCTATTGCTGGGTCATAGGGGAGTTCTATTGCTAATTTTTTTGAGGAACTTCCACACTGTTTTCCAGAGAGGCTGCACCAGTTTACAATCCCAACAACAGTTAAGGAGGGTACCCATTTCTCCCCATCCTAGCCAACATCTATAGTCTTCTGATTTGTTCATTTTAGCCACTGACTGGCGTGAGGTGGTATCTCAGTGTGGTTTTGATTTGTATTTCCCTGATGATGAGTGACGCTGAGCATCATTTCATGTGTCTGTTGGCTATATGGATGTCCTCTTTGGAGAAGTGTCTACTCAGGTCTTCTGCCCATTTCTTCACTGGATTATTTGTTTTTCAGGTGTGGAGTTTGGTGAGTTCCTTGTAGATTTTGGATACTAGCCCTTGATCCGATATGTCATTGGCAACTATCTTTTCCCATTCTGTCGGTTGCCTATTAGTTTTTTTTAATTGTTTCCTTTGCCATGCAGAAGCTTTATATCTTGATGAGGTCCTAAAAGTTCATTTTTGCTCTTGATTCCCTTGCCTTTGGGGATGTGTAGAGTAGGAAATTGTTGCGGTTGAAGTCAAGGGGGCTGTTTCCTGCTTTCTCCTCTAGGTTTTTATGGTTTCCTGTCTCACATTCAGGTCCTTCAGCCATTTTGAGTTTATTTTTGTGTATGGTGTAAGAAAGTGGTCTAGTTTCATTCTTCTGCATTTTGTTGTCCAGTTCTCCCAGCACCATTTGTTAAAGAGGCTGTCTTTTTTCCATTAAAAATTATTTCCTTCCTGTCAAAGATTAATTGGCCATACATTTGTGGGTCCAGTCCTGGGTTCTCTATTCTATTCCATTGTACTCTGTGTCTGTTTTTGTTCCAACACCATACTGTCTTGATGATGTCAGCTTTGCAGTAGAGGCAAAAGTCTGTGATTGGGATGCCTCCTGTTTTGGTTTTTTTCTTCAATATTACTTTGGCTATTCAGGGTCTTTTGTGGTTCCATTCCAATTTTGGGATAGTTTGTTCTAGCTTTGAGAAGAATGTTGGCACAATTTTGATTGGGATTGCATTGAATGTGTAGATTGCTTTGGGCAATAATGACATTTTAACAATATTTATTCTTCTAATCCATGAGCATGAAATGTTTTTCCATTTCTTTGTGTGTTCTTGAATTTCTGTCCTATAGTTTTCGTAGTACTGGTCTTTTACATCTTTGGTAAGATTTATTCCCAGCAATTTTTATGGTTTTCCTGCAATTGTGAATAGGAACAGTTTCTTGATTTCTCTTTCGGCTGCTTCATTATTGGTGTATAAAAATGCAGAAGCTTTTTATCTTGATGAAGTCCCAAGGGTTCAGTTTTGCTTTCATTTCCCTTGCCTTTGAGGATGTGTCAAGTGGGAGATTGCTGTGGTGGAGGTCTAGGAGGTTTTTCAGTACTTTCTCCTCGAGAGTTTTGATGGTTTCCTGTCTCACGTTCAGGTTGTTCAGCCATTTTGAGTTTATTTTTGTGTATGGTGTAAGAGACTGGTCTAGTTTCATTCTTCTACATGTTGCTGTCCAGTTCTCCCAGCACCACCTGCTAAAGAGGCAGTCTTTTTTCCATCGGATACTCTTTCCTGCTTTGTCAAAAATTAACTGACCGTACATTTGTGGGCCCAGTTCTGGGTTCTCTATTCTATTCCATTGGTCTATGTGTCTGTTTTTGTGCCAATACCATACTGTCTTGATGAAAAAGTAAGGGAGAAAGGAGAAAGGAAAATAAGGAGTAAAAATTTAAAAGAGTTAAGTAAAGAAAAAGAAAAAGAAAAAAGGTAATAATAACAAAGAAATAAGTACGAAAAAAGTAGAGAAAGAAAAAAATTTTTTTAAAAAAAGCAGCAGCTCCCCCTCGTGGATAGGCTTGGTTTGGTGTGGTAGGTCTCGGAGGCTGTTCTCAGAGGCTCCGTCTTGGTGTCTCTGGAGATTAGAATGGCAGCACACCAAGCTCCGCTGAACTAGGCACTGTAGGCCACTCTAATGAGTCCGATCTCCTTGGGCCGCAGTTGAGCTGAGTTATATTTTCCAGACCTGCCTCGGTTCAAAGTTCCAGTCCATGCACGTTTGTGCTATCACAGATGAAAAGTATTTGTTTTGGTGGGTAGCTTCTTAGGGGGAGGAATCAGTTTGTCTTGGCTCAGGCAGGGATATCAGCTGCCCCTGCCTGAGGTGAAATGAGCAGCAGTAGGTGAAGTGCGCACCTTCACAGACCCAACTACGGAGTCCCCACCCCCAGCCAGGATCGCGATTGCAATGGGGGAAGGAAAAAAAAATTGAGTCTCTCTTGGCTTCGGACAGCTGCTGCTCAAGGCGCTGTGCGCTGCTGGAAATGAGCTGGGAGCTCCCGCAGCCCAGCGCGCCCAGGCCTCCACCCACCACCGACTCCCTGTTGGGGGTCGTGTAAATGTGGGCCCTATTTTTTCCTGTGGGCACCCAGGATTCGGGATTCGCACAGCCAATGCAGGGGGCAAGATGCGCCATGGAAATGAGGTGCGTGGTCCCGTTCCCAGCACCAAGTTCGAAGTGCATGCGCCCCTGGCGCAGCTGCTGCCAGGCGCCGCTGCCACTGCCAGGCGCCGCTGCCGCTGCCGCCGCCGCCGCCACCTCTCATCACACTGCGGCCCGCCGCCACGGGCACCTCTCAAAGTGTGCAACCCCAGCGCAGCTGCCAGGGCCGCTACTGCGGCCACTTCTCGCTAAGCCACCAGCGCCACTGCCACTGCTTCTGTGCCGAGATGGCTTAGGGCTGGAAGCACCACCCGGCTTCGGGATTCCGGCTACCCAGCAGTTATCTATGGAGTGGGTCCCTCTCTCCAAGCATGGCCAAACGTTCTTTACCTCTTCCCCAGAGACAGTACTATGAGCGTGCTCAGACTCTCTGTCTCTCCCCTTTGTCTCTCAGGCTCTGCGCGCTTGCCCCACGTTGGTCTGGGGATCCTGCCTCCCCTGCCCTTCCCGGGCTGGCCCGTTTTCAGATCTCCCCAGTTCGCACTCACTCATTCAGGTATCCTTGAGGTTCTATTCTTTCTGGAGTCCGTATTTTCTCCTTCCGCTTTTGCAGTTGAGAGTAATATCCTTCTCAGTTCAATAGATGGGGCGGACGGAATTTACAGAGCTTCCTTCCTCTCCGCCATCTTGGCTCCCCTCTCCTCCTCATGTGTTTTAAAGTATATTTTTCCTCCAAAACTTGGGGCTGTTGATTTGAATAATTTATTTAGGTAAGAATCCCATTCTGTAATCTAATTGGCAAAGCCAGTTTTCACTGTCAAGGGTGCTATTCAGACATACCTCTGTTAGAAACTGTCTGGCTCTGCTTGTCAACACAAGTAAACATCTGGATGCGTGTTTCAGGGAATATTGTAAAATCACTGAAAAGCAAAGGATGTGTCTGGAGAGATAGTCAGACAATAAAGTAATGTCGATTTTATGTGATTATCTATTTTATAACAACCTTTTAAAAACAAGGTAAGTTGCAGGGTTGATGGGAGTGGGGGAGGGGGAAAATGGGTGATGGTCATGGAGGAGGACACTTGTTGGGATGAGTACTAGGTGTTTTGTGGAAACCAACTTGACAATAAACTATATTTAAAAATAAAATAAAATAAACAAAGTAAGTTGCTAGGCTATTTGCCTATATATATTGCATATACAGTGCAATAGCTACTATGGTATGCCACGTGTAGTTATAAATAAATGTGAGGGTGTGTGAGCTTTTAGGAATAATGAAGTAAGAATCGAATATAAATCACATTAGTTTTGGTAGCCATCAGGATGGAGCACTTTGTATGAATATAATAAAGGAGGCTGCACCACTCTGTAAGGATTGCCTTGTCAGGTGAGGACCTGGCAGGAGGCTGATCCTGGTGGAAATGTTGAAGGAGCTGTGGCTGTTACAAAGCCACCACTTGCCACACAGGTCTTCATGATGGGAATGTATTCTTCCCAGGTATCAATCCAAGACTTTGGAATGGGCGTGGAAAACTGGACTCCACTATGCAAATATCAGCCCACCTGGTCTGGTGAGGCTGGAACCACAGGGTGCTGGCCACGCCCACTACAGAACCCCCCTACCAACTTCCTCCCCCTCTCCCCCCAAAAAATGTTTCCTGGAGTACCAGACACAGATGGGACTAGTATGAGCAGAGTTGTTGGGGCCCATCCAGCCAGAAGTGCTGTGTGGCCTTTGGGACCCTGCTTCCCCTACTTGAAAATGTGTGTGCTTGACTGCTTGACCTAAGTGGATCAGAGACTGGGGTTAGTTCTCCTATTAATCATGCCACTTGGTAATCATGGTTTCAGTAACTGGGCAGATTTTCTGATTGAAACTTCCTTCCTAGTTAGGGGCACCTTACTCACAGACTATTGTTTAAACTTTTAAAGAAAAATAGCCTTGTCATAAGCTTCAGTTAATAATATCACTATGTACATAAAACAAACCCCTGCTGATGTATTTTGAGTGATGAATTATGTTTTTTGATCTTCTGTATTGTACCTCGTTTCTATTTTGATTTTCTGTTTTTGCTACCATGGAAATAATGATAATTTTTCTGGAAGTAACAAACAATGTAATCATTAGAAAAATGATGTAATCACCTATGGTATATAAGACACCAAGTTTCACAGTAAAGTGTGGTCTCTTCCACCATTCATGTTGTCTGTGTTCTTTCTTGTAGATATTTCGCCGACACCAACCCCCTACTCAGAGACCCTTGGACTCTGGTGCGTGGGCTGGTCCCCCGCACAGAGTAAGCCACTGTCATTACATATAAAATTTAAGGGAGGACCCAATATCTCGTCATCAAGATATATAATATTTAATGTATTATTTTTTGATATTGAACTTAATGCAGGAAAATCCCATGATGAATATAACTTCAAAACTGTAAGTCAGTTCAGGATCCCATACCACACAGGAGTGATTTGCTTCACTCGCCTCACACCAGGCTGTGGTTCCAGGGGTGAGATGGGTGCCAGAGAAGATGCTGGACTCCCACCTGCTCCACCACTGGTCTCTGGCCAACCCACTCTGAGCTCCAGCCCCTTCTGAGGTTTAGCCTTCTGCTACTGCT
The DNA here is from genome assembly GCF_006229205.1 of Suricata suricatta. NCBI lineage: Eukaryota > Metazoa > Chordata > Mammalia > Carnivora > Herpestidae > Suricata > Suricata suricatta. The sequence continues at coordinate 70,555,115 of NC_043713.1, forward strand.
GGTCTCTGCTGCCCCCTATTGGACAGTCCTCTCGGGGCTGCACTCCAGGGAGCTGGAATGAACTGAGGGTTGAGGGGGAAGGGAGAGGGGGGAAAAGAGGTGGTGGTGATGGTGGAGGGCACTTAAGGGGAAGAGCACTGGATGTTGTAGGGAAAACAATTTGACAATAAAATATTATGGAGAAAAAAAATAAACAAACAGAAAGACAAACTTTAAAAAAAAATAAAACACACTAAATAAATAAATAAATAAATAAATAAATAAATAAATAAAATAAAAAATAAAGCACTGAAAAGTTCCCAAAGCCCCACCCTTTAGTTCCAGGCTAGCCCCATGTCATGTGCCAAAGAAATAAAAGCCTGGTCTTCCCAGGTCTCTGGGTGGTACTGTAAGTCCCAGGACACAGCCTTTACATCAAGTAACTGTATGTCTTGGAAAAGAAACTCTCCCTCTCTCTGCCTCAATTTATCAGTCAAAAAAGCTAGAAGGTCATCGCGGTGGTGAGTCTGTGACACCTACAAGCAGTAGAATTCTCTTTCCATTTGCTAGAGAAGAGCTGGGGGGTGGGGTGGAACTGTATCCCCAGGATCACCAAAGGAATAGAAGTCTTCAGGGTTCCTGGGGACCTCTTAGGGGGAGGCTCAGAAGCTGCAGAGCCAGACCCTGATTCTGAGGACTCTGAGAGATTCTAGAACTTCTGTCACATCCCCAGATACTTTGTTACACACACACACACACACACACACACACACACACACACACACACACACCAGGCACAAATGTGAAATGAGAAGGCCCAGCTAGAGCGAAGTAAGCCAGGCAGAGAAGGACAGAAACCATATGTTTGCACTCATAGGTCTAACAGGAAAACAGGAGAGACCTAATGGAAAACCAGAGGGAGCAGAGGAGGGAGAGAGAGTTGGGGAGAGAGAGGGATGCAAAACTTGAGAGACTATTGAATGCCGAGAATGACTGAGAGTTGAAGGGGAAGGGGGAGGGAGGGAAGAGGTGGTGGTGATGGTGGAGGGCACTTATGGGGAAGAGCACTGGGTGTTGTATGGAAAATAATTTGACAATAAAATATTATGGAAAAAAAAAAGAGAAGGCCCAGCTGGCTTGAGGTGGGGAAGAGGGAAGCAAGGAGGTGGAGAGGCCCGGATTTGGGCAGTCTCGGGGGCCTCTGGAGTACAGTATGGGCGAGAGACTGGTCAGAAGGAGGCAGGGGCACCCTCTGACATGGGAAGCAGGGCAAAAGTGACTGAACGAGGGTACGTCCTGCCACTCCATGGGAGAATGGCTGGGAAGGGCACCAAGGAGGCAGGGACCCTCGGCAGGCTGTCTACCAAATGGGAACAGATGGACCTGGATTCCTCTGGCCCAGCCTGAATCCAGCTCTTGGCACATCATGCAGGGCGGTGAGGGGCAGGGTTGGGTGGGCCAGAGCTGCAGCTGCACCAGCTCAGAAGACCCAGCCCACCCCTAGGAAACAACCAGACCCAGATTTCTGACCGCAGCCACCACAAGAGGATGTAGTTTGTGGCAGCGGCTGCCCACAGGCTGTGGCAGGTGCAGGGGTGGGAAGGGAAGCACAGCTGGGGATGCTGCCTTTAGTGAGAGCCCCTTCTTCCCACAACCTGGGGCTGTCCCCCTTACAGTTTCTGGGCCTTAGGTAGTAGGTGAGTGTCACACCCACACAGGAGTGCCAGGAGGGAACAACTTTAGCCTGGACCCCTGGGACACATGGTGCCCCAGCCCCCATGGTACCAGGAATCCAAGGTCAGAGACAGGTGTGGGCCTCAGCCCATGAATAGGATGATCCTCTGCCAAGTGAAGTTAAGGAGTGCCCAACTCAAAACATGGGCCGGACGACTCTTACAGGGACCTCCCAGGAAAGTCACTTTGGCAGGCTCTGGGAGGCCTTATTTAGGGCTGCAGAAACAAAAACTAGAAGCCCTGCATGGCTGCAAACCAGACTTGAGCAGGTGTATTTAAAGACCTTGTTTCCAGAAAACTGGAAAGCAGGAGGAGAAGCACTGGATGACAGGTGGGATCCTACAACCTGCTGCTTTCAATTCTGTCTACACTGAGTGGTGTGACTTCACCAGGCCTGAAGAGCTGATGCACAGATATCAACAACGATTGTCCTAGAGTCATGCCAGGGCCAGCAGTCCCTGTATAAATCTGCTTGAACATCAATTTTCTCATCATCAAAGAGGCGAGACGATCTTAGCACAACCAGAAACCAGCCCCACTGTCTGCATCAGCCTCGTTGCATTATGTATTATATTCCTGGGCTTTCCAACAGACCTTAGCCCAAAGCACTTGTGCAGCCTGTCCCTTCTGCACCTCTGCCCAACAGAACTCAAACCTCAGCTCCCTTGGAAGCAAGGCATGAGCCTTCCAGGTGGACAAAGGGATGCAATGCAGGGGACAAGCTCACTCCAAATTCTAGCTCACCCTGAAGCCCACTCCCAGAACACTGTTAGCCCCAGCATTCATATTCTCTGGACCTTATTTTTCTCACTTGTAATACAGGGAAATGCCCACAGGACATGCCAACACTTGTTCTAAAGCCCAAAGTCTGAGGATGGTGGAAAGGGATTGGGTATTTGTTCAACACTTGCTACATACTGGGGCTTAGCATTCACATTATCTCATTCATCTTCATGACTGCCCTGCTACAGAGGAACTGTGTCCATTTTACAGATGAGAAAACTGAAGCCCAGAGGTGACCTAGGGCCAGGTTTCAACATTCACGAGCCTGATGCTACTCCTTGAGTAAGGGATATAGAATCGCTCCCTGCAGAGCCTTTGCCCAGCTGAGAAGCTGGCATGACCAGATGGAAACCAACCAGGCTTTACCAACCCTGCCAAGGAGGTGGAATATGCAGGGACTCAGCCTGGGAGACTGTTCAGAAGAGAAACTAGCCCCAGACCCACCCCAAGGAGCTTAGGCCTTGGTGATTCTTGATCCGCTGGGTACTCAACTGCTTGCTGTGGTCCTTTCAAGCCCCAGGGAGACCTGGGCCACCCTTAGGAATAGGGAAATAAGGCAGGTCAGATATGCCCCACCCAGGGCCCCAGGGGCGGGGACTGTAGGCTGGCTTCAGTGGGAGGAGGTGGAGCCCAGGATTCTACCACAATGGGGCAGCTGGCAGATGGCACTCTGAGGGAGATCCCCAGGGTAACAGCCATGGGCCTTCATGAGGGCTGGGTACTGAGTGCAGGGACCAGAGAAGGCCCAGGCAGAGGACAGGACTACGTGGGCCAGGAACATTGGGACTGCTTCTGCCTACAAGAGGACACAAGACACCTGCTGCCCTTCTCCTGGAAGTTCAAGTCAAGTTTCCACCCTGGGGGCAGATTAAGTCCAAGACAGACCAAGTGTGCTGTGAGGTTCCTGAGGGGACTGAGCCCTGGCCTGAGGCAGTGGGGCCACTTCTGCTGCTAAACCTGGCCTTGGGCACTCATGGCCCACTGTCCCCAGTGCAGCATCATCAAGCAGAGCCCCAGCAGGAAGAAGCCTAAGGTAAGGAGCCAAAAGATCATGGCAGAGGAGGATGTGGAGTTCCCTGAGGTAGGAGCCAGGAGTGAACATCCAAAGAGAAGAGCAGTAGTGAGGGGAAGAAGAGGGAGAAGGAAGAATCAGCCAGAGAGAAGGGGCCGGGGTAGACACTGGCTGTATTTAAAGTGCTGATA
>NC_043713.1:70558913-70562761 GCF_006229205.1 Suricata suricatta
CTCACCTATAGCCTTTTTTAACTCATCAGTTGATTCTTTGATGCTTTTCTCGACCCCAGCGATTAATCTTATGACCAGGTTTTGAAATTCTTGATCTGATATGTTGTCTAGATCTGCCTTGAGCAGTTCTGTGGCTGTGACTTCCCCCTGGAAGTTCTTCAGGGGAGAGTTTCTTCGTTTTGTCATTTTTGCTAGTTTTCTGTCTCTTGTCACCTTTAGAAAGCTCGATGGGCTCTGTGCACCTATTAGTATTTCTCTGTTAAAGGAGGCTTATTGACTATCCAGGTCCTGCCATTTCAGGAGATATTCTCTTAATGATATCTCTCGGTTTCTCTTGTTGTACCTGTGAGTATTTTATTTCCCTACTCTGCAATATTTGGGACTCGCCTTCTTGCACACTTTGGCTTGTTTCTTGGTGTAGTCCTATGAAGGAAAACAGACTAACAAACACCGAGGGAACAGAAGCACACATACACACAGACAAATCAAACAAAGAAACACATTACAGGGGGGAAAGAAAAGAAAGAAAATTGGAGAGAAAGAGACGAAAAGAAGAGAAGAAGAGAAAATAGAAAGAAAAGAGAAAGAAGAAAAGACAAAAAGTGCATATATGAGGGGGTCCGAGACAACAAAGGACACTAGATCGTTTAAAAGTGTATGACCAGTTTAGGGGAGAGGTTAGGATGAGATACAGGAGAATATATCTGGGTTGCAAGAAGGTGAAAAAGTAAGGGAGAAAGGAGAAAGGAATATAAGGAGTAAAGTTTAAAGGAATTGAGTAAAGAAAGAGAAAAAAAGGTAATAATGACAAAGAAATAAGTACGAAACTAGTGAAGAAAAAAAAATTTTTATATATTAAAAAAAACAAACAAAAAAAACCAACGAAACAAAACAAAAAAACAAAAAATGGAAGAAAAAAAAGCAGCAGCTCCACCTGGTGGATAGGCTTGGTTTGATGTGGTAGGTCTTGGAGTCTGTTCTCAGAGGCTCCGCCCCTGCCTGAGGCGAAATGAGCAGCAGGAGGTGAAGTGTGCACCTTCACAGACTCAATTGCGGAGTCCCCACCCCCAGTTAGGATCGTGATTGCAATGGGGGAAAGGAAAAAAACAAAAAGCAAAAAACTGAGTCTCTTAGTTTCTGATAGCTTTGCTCAAGACGCTGTGCGCTGCTGGAAATTAGCTGGGAGCTCCTATAGTCTAAGCGTGTGCCCATGCCTCCACCCGCCACTGACTCTTTGTTGGGGGTCCCATCGGTGTGCACCCTATTTTTTCCCTGTGGGGACCCGGGATTCGCGCAGTCCTTGCAGGGGGCGAGTTGTGCCATGGAAATGCAGTCCGTGGTCCCGTTCCCAAAACCAAGTTCAAATTGCTTGCCCCTGGCGCAGTCACCGCTCCTGCTGCTTCCCGCCGGGGAGCGCGCCTCCCCAGCGCAGCTGCTTCTCACAGCCACAGACGCCTCTGATTCCCTGCCGAGATGGCTTAGGGCTGGAAGCTATTCCTTCTCTTGCGCCACCCCATTTCGGGATTCTGGGTACCCAGCAGTTATCTATGGAGTGGGTTTCTGTCTCCAAGCGCAGCCAAGCGTTCTATACCTCTTCCCCAGAGACAGTTCCATGAGCGTGTTCCGACTCCGTCTCTTCCCTTTGTCTCTCGGGCGCTGCGCGCTTGCGCCATGTTGGGCTGGGGATCTTACCTCCCCTGCCCGTCCGGGGCTGGCCCGTTTTCGGATCTCTCCCATTCGCCCCCACTCACTCAGGAATCCTTGAGGTTCTATTCCTTCTGGAGTTCGTATTTTCTCCTTCCACTCTTGCAGATGAGCATAATATCCTTCTCAGGCCGATAAATGGTGCGGACGGAGTTTACAGAGCTCCCTTCCTCTCCGCCATCTTGGCTCCACCTCCTTGCGTGGATTTTTTGCATTGATTTTTCATTTTTAATACTGTGGATAAATGGCTCAAAGGGGTAATTGCTCAGTCAGAGAGAATGTGTTTTTGGAATGTTCTTAGGTAATGCCCTTCTGAATGTCCCGAAAGGCTATTCCAGGTTCTATTCACTGCAGTGAATGGCGGTGCCCTTTCCTCTACATCCTTGCCAATAATGTGATATCATTAATTTTTTTAATTTTGCCAGTCCAATGAATTTAAGTGAGCATGTTTGTGTTTAATTGGTTATTTGATTGTTGGTGAAACTTTTTTTCCCTTTCATTTTTTGTTGACTGATTTTATTTCTATTGTGAATTTACCAGTTGTAATTTTGCCTGTTTCTCCATTCAGTTGGTTGTATTTTCTTATGGATTTATAGAAACCCTTCATATATTTGGGATATTAACCCCTTGTTAAGTATATAGATTGTAAATATTGTACCCTAGTGTGTTTTATGCCTTTTGTTGATGGAGTCTTTCACTATAAAGCCATTTTTAATTTTTATATGTCAGGTTGGTTTAATTCTCTCTTTATGGTTTCTATGATCTGTGGGATGCATAAGAGAAGCATCTTTGGTTCACTGTTATAAGAACATTTTTCCATTCTATTCTGGTACTTTCATTGTTTTGGTTTTTGTTTTTACTTCATCCAGAGTTTATTTTTGTTTAAGTAGGAATACAATCTTTTCTGTTTTCCAAATGGGAAGCCAGTTGTCAAATATCTGTTGAATATAAATGTAATTGTTTTCAAATACTTGATTACTGATATATCACATACTTTCCATGATTCTCTTCATTTAAAAATCTATTCTACACTGTTTTAATTATTTTAGCATTATAGTATGTTTTGATATCTAGTAAGGAAAAAAAACATCCTTATTCTTCTTCAAAATATTTGTGTCTCTTCTCCATCATTATAATGTTGGATATTAGAATCAGTTCACTAATTTTTGAAAAGCATGGTTTTGGCATTGTGCTTGTAATTTCATGCAATCTACAGATTAACTTGAGGAGAATTAACATCTTTATGATGCTCAAGGAACATAAGTTCTCATTCACTTGTTTTTCTGTTATGACTGTTACTCAAGTTGTTTTCTATTTTATTCATGCAATTCTTGCACATTTTGTGTTTTTTATTCTTAGAGTTTTTAATATACTATTTCTTGAAGTTGTAAATTTTTACTTAATTTCATATCGTCAATGGTTACTGTTTATATAGAAGGGATACCTGCTGCTTTTGCATGTTGTTCTCATATTCATTTTATCTCATTTCTGTGTTCTAATGGGTCTTCAGCTGATAGTCTTGGGTGTTTTGTTTTATTTTTAAGTAGACTAGCACATCATATGCAAAGAACAATTTTCTTTCATTTTTCCTGACACTATACTTTTTTTTTGCCTCAACTCATTTTATTGGCTAGGATCTGTAAAATATGTTGAATAATAAAAATGGGGATAATAGGCAACCTTGCCTTTAAGAAGGTTTTGTTTTTACATGTGAAGGCTACTATAAGTGTTGGGAGTATACTCTTGATCAAGTTAAGGAAGTTTCCTTAGATAATTAACTCAATAAAAAGCTAGATGCTTGCTTTCTTTAAATCAGAAACAAGTATTGATTTTTTTTCACTAATATATTAAATTGTGTCTCAAAAATCTTATGTGCACATCTTTGGGGATGTGTTGACTAGGAAATTGTTGTGGTTGAGGTCAAGGAGGTTGTTTCCTACTTTCTCCTTGAGAGTTTTGATGGTTTCCTGTCTCACATTCAAGTCCTTCAGCCATTTTGAGTTTATTTTTGTGTATGGTGTAAGAAAGTGGTCTAGTTTCATTCTTCTGCATGTTGTTGTCCAGTTCTCCCAGCACCGCCTGCTAAAGAGGCTGTCCTTTTTCCATCGCATACTCTTTCCTGCTTTGTCAAAAATTAATTGGCC
>NC_043713.1:70562861-70601533 GCF_006229205.1 Suricata suricatta
AAAACTGAGAGCATTCCCCCTGAGATCAGGAACACGACAGGGGTGCCCACTCTCACCACTGTTGTTCAACATAGTGCTGGAAGTTCTAGCATCAGCAATCAGACAACAAAAAGGAATAAGAGGCATCAGAATTGGCAAGGAAGAAGTCAAACTTTCCCTTTTTGCAGATGACATGATACTCTACATGGAAAACCCAATCGACTCTATAGTTTTCATCATATAAGTCTTTTACATCCTTGGTTAGGTTTACCCTCCTACACTGTTGGTGGGAATGTAAACTGGTGCAGCCACTCTGGAAAACGCTGTGGAGGTTCCTCAAAAAACTATCCATAGAACTCCCTTATGGCCCAGCAATAGCACTGCTAGGGATTTACCCAGGGGATGCAGAAGTGCTGATGCATAGGAGCACATGTACCCCAATGTTCATAGCAGCAATGTCAACAATAGCCAAAACATGGAAAGAGCCTAAATGTCTATCACCTGATGAATGGATCAAGAAGATGTGGTATATATACACAATGGAGTACTACATGGCAATAAGAAAGAATGAAATATGGCCATTTGTAGGAAAGTGGGTGGACCTCGAGGGTGTCATGCTAAGCGAAATAAGTCAGGCAGAGAAGGACAGATACCATATGTTTGCACTCATAGGCCTAACAGGAGAACAGAAGAAACCTAATGGAGGACCAGGGGGAGGGGAAGAGGGAAAGAGAGTTGGGGAGAGAGAGGGACACAAAACTTGAGAGACTACCGAATACTGAAAACGAACTGAGGGTTGACAGGGAAGGGGGAGGGGGGAAAAGAGATGGTGGTGATGGAGGAGGGCACTTGTGGGGAAGAGTACTAGGTGTTGTATGGAAACCAATTTGACAATAAACTATTAAAAATATTTTTAAAAATCTTATGTGCACATCTTAAATACAGTCATGGCCAAATAGTCCTGCTGCTGAGGTGAATAATGCTGGATCGAAATGCAACAAAGTATCTTCCAATGTAAATAAACTAATTTGGGAGATCAAATCAAATTTGGCAAAGCCTGAGGATTCTTACTGTCATAAACTCTTAGAGTATGGGTTGGGTGTTTATTTTTCTTTTTCAAAGTATTTTAATTGTATTTTGTATTATGGTAGGACATTAGAACACGGAGGGTGATTCAGTAAGGAGAAAGCATTCTGGGATGGCTCCAGACCTCTGGCATGGAGATAAATCTGCAGAAGTGAGGACAATGCAGGAAAGCAAGTTTACAGGGAAATGTAAGCAGCTTTAGATGGGCCCTGTTAGTTTGGAGGTGTCAGAAAGGCATTCAAGTGGAGATATGTTCAGTAGGCAGAATCTGTGAAAATAGAGCCAAAAAGAGAGGGCAGGGCTGGAAATAGGGATGTAAGATCACTAGAAAGTCATCTGAGTGCATGGTATGGACCAAAGGCAGAAATATTGGAAGAGCGCAGGGAGAGTGGGATTCTGGGTGGTGGCCTGGGGATCAGCAACCTTGCAGGAGCCAGGAAGAAAGAGAAGTCATAGGAGAAGGAAAGTGGGCAGTCTTGGACACCAAAGAGAGGAGTCACCAGAAAGAAGGGGCCTCTTGCAGAAATATGGGGAAGGATTTCAAACTTGACCTAGATGAGGACCTAATTGGCCTTGACCTAAGTGTTTTCAGGGATAGAGAGGGGTAAGAGCCAGGGGAGGCTCCACCACCATGTCCCAACATGTGAAATAGTGCCTGGCAGATGGATGCTTGGGAGACACTTTTAGACAGATGGACAGATGATGGGTGGATGGATGGATAGATGGGCAGACAGACAGACAAGTAGACAGAAAGACAGTGGTCTGAGAGATCAGAGAAGGCTTCATTAAAGAGATGGAACTGAACTGTGTATCACTGTATGGAACAAAGGGAAGTGGTCTCTATGTGGAAGCATGGTGAGTCATTGACCCAATGTCCATGGACCACTTCCAGGGAGGATACTGACTAGCTGGATCATTGGAAATTGTAGGGAAGGAACCCTCAGAAGCCCTAAAATCATGTCAGTAAAGGTAGGGCAGATCTAAGCCAGCTCGGAACTTACTCTGCCACACCATATGACCCCCTGAAGGGATGCAGCAGTGTCTTGATTAGTACCGAGGATTCAGTGGTGACTAGGACAGCATCAAAACAGAGAGGAAAGGACATATACTGGATAGCTCCAAAGTCATGAGTGGTGTCTGCTTTGGACAGGGGGTCTGGCATGGGGATGTCTCTGGGCCATGAACCCCAAGTATTCCCTGGCCTCTGGGAGGCTGGCTTCCCACCCACTCTGCCCCAGAATGCAGCCCTGCCCACTGCAGCCCTGTGCCTGTCATGCCCAGCAAGTTCCTTCTCTCACTTGGTCCCTGGGAGGCAGGACCCAGGTGCTGACCCAAGGGGTTTTGGTCTGAGCTTCAGTCACTGTGGTATATCTTTGGTGGCGGGATTCACTTGACTATCCTAGGTAAATGGCTCTCACCAACATTCCCAACCTGTTCCACCCCTCTGTTGTCATGGGAAAGTCATTTTTTTTCTGTCTGGGACTTCTTCCCTTCTGCCCTCCTGACCATAAGGACCGACCCCACTCCCACCCCACCCTGAACGTTTTTCCTTTCTCTATGGGATCTGAAGGAGGCTTGTTGGTCTTGGAGTAACCAGGAGGAAGGATCCCAATGGCAGGAGTAGCCAAGTTCAGAGTCCAACACTCTGACACAGCCAGGACACTGGGGGCTCAGGCTGCATAGGGGGCTCCTTCACTTCTAGAGCAGACACCCACAGGATAGCCAGAGGTTGGTTCTGACTAGAAGCAGTAGGGCAGCCTTTGAGACAGTCTCTGAGTCCTCAGAGCCTCTTTTGAGGGCTCCATGGTCATTCAGGCTAGAAGGGCCATACAGGAGGCTGGATTATGGCTGGGGCTCTGACTCCAGCCCCTGGGCACATAGAGAGGCAGCTTGAGGGGAGACCAGTGGGGGGTGAAAAGGCAGGTCCAGATTGCTTTCAGGGTCTCTGCTAGGCTGTGAAGATGCAGGGACACAGAGACATGGGAGATGTAAGGTAAGGTAACCAGAAGCACGGCCTTCCAAGGATGTTGGTCAGAAAGGAGTGGGTCCCAAAGGCAGTCTTTTCAGTCCTTGCAGCCCCATAATCCCAGGGCCTGGGTGTCTCACTTGTCCAAGGGCTGGCCTTTTACCATCCTCAAAGGGCACACTAGACTTAGGAGATGACCAAGTAGAGAGTGAATAGGGGGTTTAGAGCTACACAGCAGCCCCTTAAAGTCAGGAGTAGTTAGAGATACTGAGGTGGGTGTGGGACTTCTGTGATCTTTGTCTGCAGGGGACAGTCCCTAAGAAAACAGCCAAGTGTCCTGTGACAGGAGCAGGCAAGATGGAGGAGATAAAGAGGCTTATAGTCCCCAGATTACCCGGGAGAACTGAGGCCAAACAGGGACAGAGCTGTTACCAAGGAAGACAGGAGGCTCCATGCCTCACTGTGTGCAGGGCTTAAAGCTTCCATACACACTATCAGGATTGACCTATAACAGACTCCAGTTCACAGGGGATGTATGTGAATCCAGAAAAATTAAGTGATATGGGGACCAGATGCTGGCCTGATGAATCTGGAGGTCAGGGCCAGATTCTGAACTTAGACACCAGAAACCAGGAAAGGGCTGAGGGGACAGACTACCCTGGTCATGCACAGGGAAACTGAGGTTGCAGATGTACCTTGCACACACTTAGGAAAGGTGATATGGAAGGGCTTCTGGGAACATGGGAGGCTGCCTGCTATCCAGAGCTGGAGTGGAAAGAAGGGTTCCCTGGGTAAACAAGCATGGCCACCATGGGAACAATCACAGAGGGTATAGATGGAGGAAGAGCTGCCCAATGCTTGGACTCTCCCTGCATCTCTGACCCTCTCCACTTTGCACGGGTCAGCCAAAGTCCACGCCCTCAGTCACGCTCTTCCCACCCTCCCCTGAGGAGCTCAATGCCAACAAGGCAACCCTAGCGTGCCTCATCAGTGACTTCTACCCCAGTGGTTTGACAGTGGCCTGGAAGGCAGATGGCACCTCTGTCACCCAGGGCGTGGAGACCATCAAGCCCTCCAAACAGAGCAACAACAAGTACGCGGCCAGCAGCTACCTGAGCCTATCATCTGACCAGTGGAAATCTCGCAGCAGATTTACCTGCAAGGTCATGCATGAGGGGAGCACCGTGGAGAAGAATGTGGTCCCCGCAGAATGCTCTTAGGTCCCCAAGACTGTCAGGGATGGGAGTCTTCCTCATCCAGACACTGCTTCCCAAGCTCACCAGGTAACCCTGAGAACCAATCCCTGGATCGGTTCAGACCAGGAAGGTCACACACCCTTCCTGTTTCTACTTGTGCTCAATAAAAAACTTATCATTTATCATTCAACATTTCTAATGTGAATTTTCTGTCTGATTGTATCTGGGTTAAAAGCTTAGTAATTAAGACAAGGGACAGTAATGACATGAGATTCTATCTAACCACCGTCCACTCAACCCTAAAAGGACCCCATTATGACCATCACTCCCCTCTCTCCCTCCCTCTCCCCCTTCAGTCCATGGTTCGTTTTCAGTATTCAATAGTCTCTCATGATCTTGGTCATGGTGGGGGGCCTTTGTGGGGAGAAGCACTGGGTGTTATATAGAAACCAATTTGACAATCAACTATTAAAAAAATAAAATTTAAAAATAAAATTTTAAAAAAAGGACCCCATTGACTCTCCATCCCCTTGGGAGCAACCCAGAGTAGGAAATAGTCCTGCATCCTGCAGGATGCAGTCCTTGCCACTTGGAAAGGGAGAAAAGTTGAAAGAGGGGGACCGGGGGGGTGCTATAGGGTATCAGGGAGGAATGAAGAGGGTCCCAGGAGCCAGCAGTGGGCAGAAACAATGATAAGGAAAAAGGAGATCCTTGAGCAGAAAAAATGGTCTTTAGATAAAAAGGTTAAATTCCCAGTTCCATACAAGTGACCCAGAGGGGAGAGAAAGTACCAAATGAGGGGTCCATGGTTGGCCTGTTAGCTGGGAAACATTGAATGCTTTGAAGAGTGAATCATAGAGGTATGTTTCAAAACTTTCACAATGCATGTTAGGTGAGTAAAGATGCTAACAAGGCCTACAGAGAAAGTTTCACATCTTATAGCCTAACCCTTCCTGAACCTAGTTAACTCTCCCAACCAACTTAGGAAGCCCTGGAACACTCTTCAAGAAAGCAGTGTTCACCGGCACTAGTGCTAGGAACTTGAGGTCAGGATTAGACACAAGGACAAACAGTGTATGTCCTGATGGGCCTGGATCAAGGTCAGGCCCAAAGGGACTAAGTGGGGGCTGGGACCTCAATCATGAATAGGCTCATCATCTGAACTGAGATCAAGGGGAGAGTTATTTTGTGGTTAGGTTATAGATGAAGTCGATGATATTGGCGTGCTTGTGGTGGGGACATGGAGAACTGAGTAAATGACAAAGAACAATATCCTGGGCACATAATGGGCATCCAATGATTGTAATGAAGAGAGGGAGCCAATTTGAAATCGGGAGTATAGTTCAGCTGGTACAGACCAGCTCAGGCAGAGTCAGTGTGGCCTGAGGGCTACAGCAATGTCAGGGTCCCCTTCTCCAGGTACTCAGGGCCCATAGAATCTTCTATTGCATGAACCTCCTTCACTAACTGTGGCTCAATCCTGAGTGCACCTGTGACCTGGCATCAGGGACACACTCAATCCCAGGTCACTGATGCAGGTGACCTTGGTCTTGCAGAGGCAGAGGCACAACCAGCCCCCTATCTATGTCTCCAGCTAATCAGGGACAAGCAGTTGCCTTAACCAGACCTGCAAGGGAGCTAGGTTAACCCAGGAACAGAACCTACAAACCCCAGGAGTTCACATCTGGGACAGAGCAAGGGACCCTTTAGACTTTTATCCCAGCCACTCTGGCCCTAGGAAAGCCTAAGAGGGAGAAGGAAGATTAAGGGGTCCTAGGATCCCACAATACCTGCAGGCCACAAGTCATGGATCTGAGTGCTGAGGCCCAAGTGAGGGAGAAGGCCACCCTGGTCTACCTCATACCCATGATCCTACTGTAGAATGCCAAATCCATCTCACTTCTGGTACTTCCCCACACTATCATCTATCTGTTCTTGTAAGTTGTTTGTAAGTGTACATTGAGTTAAAATAAAAATACCAAACCAGGGAGACAGACGAATAAGAATACCTCCATGTACCCATCAACCAGGTCCCAATCTATCAATTCACTGATGAGGTTGACACACCAATAAAATAGTTGCTCTCTTATGCAATATTTGGAAACAAATTCCGGAGACCATAGCTTTTTATCAATAATGATCTCATCTGTGTACCAGAGGTAAAGGCCTAAACAGAAACTAAAGTAGCATGATCAAACCAAAGTATAAACTGTGAGTAAATCCTTAACAACCAAAATACTTATCATCAAGGACCTTAACTTGTCACAGGTGATTTCATGGAATTATATTGTTGATGCTATTGTTATTTTGGGGTATTTACTTTTTTCTTTTGGGTATTGAATAACATTTGACACTGTGGTTGGGGTGTGTGTCTTCAGAATCTCCCAAATCACTCTAATTTTCCTTGCAAGGAAGGGGCTTCAGGGGCTGAGCAGCTGGTCCTGGGACTCTCCCAAGGTGGGGATGCAGCCATGACCTCCCAGAGTTGTGTCTGAGCCATTTCCATTCTCTCTCTTTCCTCTTCCTACAAAAGGCTTCTGGCATCAGATCCTTCACGAGGTCCAGTTTGCACATTGTCAGCATCACCTCCTAGGACAGTTGGCTACTTTGCATCAAAGGACCCATGTCAAGTGGACCTTTTTAGGTAGCATTAGCTGCTTTGATGTTCAGTGACTCCATCCAACAGATAGGAAGGGTGCATCATGGCAATATCTCATTTCTGTGTTCCTTCTCCTGTGAAGGCTGCAATGTACCCATGTGGGGAGTGGCTTTCCTGTGTAAGGAAAAAAAGAAATGTGTGCTGTTCCCTGTTCTTCCCCACTTTACAGGATGATGACCTGCTCCCTCCACCCTCCCCTGCTAACGTGTCTATATTTGGAGGCCTGATACATGCTGTGAATGACCCAGATAGGCTTGATGAAATGCATGACTTTCTCCACTATATATATGAAATGTGGCTACATCTGTGGACATTAGTCAGTAGGACCCTCTGCAGGTGCCTCCTGGGTATACCCCACATTATCTGATGTACAACACATTCTATTTCACTTGTGCCTACCTGCCCCAGGCCTATATTTGATCACAGATGCCAGTTCTATTTCATGGCCAATGGAATTTAAGACTCCTTGAAAGAAGCAGAGCATCAGTCACACAGCAGACCATTCCCTAGAATAGGACCAGATAGGGGTTTGGCTGGGGCTAGTCCCGATGTCACCTGGACACAGGCTGGCATGTTCCACAGGACCAGGACTGACTTTACTTGGAACAGTCTCAAACTAGGACCTCCCCTGGAAAAATAAGGCTCTGCTCCCTGAAGTGATGATTGGGGGCATAGGAAGTTTCCAGTAGCCCATACACACAGAGCAATCTGTTTTTCCCTGGAGCTAAAGGTTTGGGAGGAAGGGTACATCCTCTGTCCTCACCTCACGGTCTCACCATGGAATTGCGATTATTTGAGCATACAGAGAAGTGATTTCCTGTTCAATTCCATAGATCCTTACTCACGGTGACACAGAGGCTTTTAACAAACTGATTTCCATACCAGGAGATAAAGGTAGAAACAGCAGGTCAGATACTAACTTCCTTGGGAAGAATTGATTTCAAGGATCCTGTGGCTGCACACGTGGGGACATTGACATTGTTGTCTGCTAGGGGTTGTCTGCTGAGCAGACAGGAGCCTGGAGTAGTGTCCCCACTTCCTCCCTCACAGCTGCAGGTGGGGGGCCTAGGGGGCAGGCAAGGACTCCCAGGCAGTGGTTTTTGTATTAACCTGTATCACAGTGTTTTCTTTTTGGAGGAGGGACCCTGTTGACAGTCCTAGGTGAGTTTCATCTTCTCCCTCCTTTTCTGCTCTCCCAGATGTTTGGACAATTTTCTTCTGCTGCTTCTTTTTTCCTTCTGTGTCTTTTCTAAAGTTGATCACTCTTTCATCTGGGACTCTACTCCTTCCAAACCTGATCTCCTTTTCTTCCTCTAGATGCCTACTTGCTTCCTTCCTCATCACAGCCCCTCCCCTACTCTCTGAGAGGCAGGGGATACTTAAGATGACCTAAAAACTCATCTATCTGTCTGCCAGAACAATACTCAGTCCCATATGTGCTCTGTTCTGTCCACTCCTGTAAGTCTTCCTCTAGACTCCAAGATGTTCAGATCCCTCAGGGCCTCTCATCCTCCCAGAAGTGGGGAAATGAGAGACTCAAGGAGCACAGGACTGGAAGACTCTGGCTGGGGCACCAGAGCCATGGGACCAGGGAAGAATGCTTGCACAGCTCATCAGTTCAATCAATTAGTGTCCTCAATCACACTTGGGTTCTATGCTCTCTGGATTCTAGGTGGGAGCTACTGAGAGGTTATGGAGGGAATTTTTGGTTGGCCATGAGACAGAAGAGAACCCAAGGCAAAGGAAACAAGGAGAAGAGGATTTCCTAGGACAAGATGTGCTGGGTCGAGGGACCTCCTCCAGGACAGGCAGGACCTCCTCAGACAGGACAGGGCTCAGGACATTCAGGCCCCAAAGCTTGACACACCCATAACAATGTTGGAGGAGAGACTCCTGAGTGGATGCTGGGGTTGGTGACTCCACAGATACAGGAGACAAGGACAGCCCCTTGCCTACCAGGCACACAGCAATGCTAGGACAGCAGTCTCCCCGAGATAACTTCACACAAAGTGACCCCTCAGAGAAGCCCCAGCTCCAGCCTCGGAATAGCAAATTCACCTCTTAGAAAGCACCCACTAGCTAGACTAGATTCCAGCCTGGGGGCAGATGCTTTCTCCCCCTCAGGCAACCTTAAAGGATCTTTGTTAGATGGGCAGGGGCTGCAATGAGGGATCAGCAGGAATATGGCCCAAAAATAACCCCTCCCAGAAAGGGATGAGAGCCTAATACTGGATAGACAGACACTTGTGTGAGTACCCCTTAGAGATGGACCTGGCAAGGCATGACACAGGACAAACAGATTCCACAGGGAAAGATTAGGTGTCGAGCGCAATAAAACTCAGTAACATGGGAGCCTGCAGGCAAATAGGAAAGTGATGAGGACACATGAACCTGAAGAGGAACAAAAACCACAGGTGGGCTCAGATCTCCAACAGATGGGCACTCAGCTTCTCTCCAACAGAAGGTGAGTGACCCCATCATTGCTGACCAGAACTCAGGGAGCAAAGATCAACTGACGCCCAAACCTTCAACATGACAGAGCTGTACCTCACATCAGGATGGTGGTAGGAAGTGACCGAATAAACATGTGAACTCTGACTTCTTGCCTCTCCCAGCTCCACAGGTCAGCCCAAGTCTGCGCCCTTGGTAACACTCTTCCCACCCTCTCCCGAGGAGCTCAGCACCAAAAGGGCCACAATGATGTGCCTCATCAATGACTTCTACCCTGGCAGCTTGACGGTAGCCTGGAAGGCAGATGGCACCCCCATCACCCAGGTCATAGAGACCACCAAGCCCTCCAAACAGAGCAACAACAAATATGCAGCCAGCAGCTTACCTGAGCCTGTCACCTGACCAGTGGAAATCTCACAGCAGATTTGCCTGCCAGGTCACACATGAGGGGAGCACCGTGGAGAAGAATGTGGTCCCTGCAGAGTGCTCTTAGGTGCCCAGACACCTCTTCCCCAGGCCACTGTATAGCCCTGAGAACCAACCCTTGGATCAGTTCATACCAGGCAGGTCACAAACCCTCCCTGTTTCTACTTGTGCTCAATAAAGACTTTAGTGCTTATCATTGACATTTCTGGTGTGTATTCACTGTTTCTCCTTATTCTGGGTAAGCCTCAGTAATTAGGGATAGATGTATCAAGTGAGAACCTATTTACACATTTTCCCTGTGTGCTTGTCAGTTATGACCTGAAGAACAAATTGTCCTGTGGGCAACTCAAGGGTTGCAGTTCTTGTCCCCATGGGAATGGAGATGGGCCAAGTGAGACAGACTGGGGTCCCAGGGGGGATTAGGCAGAAACAAGGAGAGTTTGAGGGAAAATGGATCTGTTCAGATTTGCATGTCGTCAGTGAGGCTTAACGTCATTCTAGCACTGCCTGGAATATTAGTCATGAAAGTCTGGACACCTGACACATTACTTATGGTTGGGTTATGGAAGGAACAGGTGATGTCAAAATTCACAACATGTATGGGGTCACAGGGGAAGAGAGTGAGTAGGAAAAGGCACCATCCCAGACACATAAAGAGGTGTCAATGATTGCCTGAAAGACAGAGTCATTTCAAATTCAGGAGAAGAGTTAGGGCTAGTCAGACCAGCCAGAAGCCCATGGAATAGCCAAGCTTCCTAGTGGTTGCACAACCCAAGCACCTGGCCCCCAGGACTCTTCCAGCCTCCAACCCTATGGCTGTGTACAGAGTGTATCTGCAGCTTTGTGTCATGGGCACACTCACTGCAAGGCCTGAGGCACTCATGTCAGCCTCTCAGAGGTGCAGCCCATGCTCACTCTGCCAGTTCTCAAGTCCTAGGTTTGACAGATACCCTGTCTGAACCTCCAGTTCATAAATATTAGGGGCTGCCTTCACCAGACTTGCTGGAGTCAGGACTGCCCAGGGATAGAGCCTCCAAAGGCAGTGAGCCCTGGGGCAATAGTGGGTCAGAAGACAGGGGCCCCCAAGGAGATTTTTAGCAGCCCACAGTGCCCAAATCTACCTAGGAGATGATATAAACTTTGAGATCAACATCTGCATGAACGCATTTCACAAATGGAAAGCTAAAACCGCATGGAACAAGGGACCACTCAGGTCTCCCTCATCCTAATGGTCCTGCTAGGAAGAGTAACATAATACCCCTAATACCCCCTACCCAGAGACACTGCCACTCCTAAATAAACTCCTCCATTGATTGTTTGAAGTGTTTATTATGAACTACACAAACTAAAGAGACAGAAGGCAAGGAAGAAATCCTGTGTTCCCATAAACCACTTGCCAGAGTCTCAAGAAACCTAGTCAGAGAAGACTCCTCACTTATGCATAATTTTGAAGCAAATCCAAGATCATACCATTTATTATGTATATAATTCATGAACTGGAAAGACAGGATCTGAGCTACAAGTACAATATCATTACCAAATCTAAGCAGAAACCATAGGAACTTCTTTTTTAAATTTTTTATGCTTTTTATTTATTTTGGAGAGACAGAGAGAGACAGTATGAGCAGAGGAGGGTCAGAGAAAGAGGGAGACACAGAATCCGAAGACAGGCTCCAGGCTCTGAGCTAGCTGTCAGCACAGAGTCCGATGCAGGGCTTGAACCCATGAACCATGAGATCATGACCTGAGCCAAAGCCGGACGCTTAACCAACTGAGCCACCAGGGCACTCCAGGAACTTCTTAATAGCAAAAAAAGTACTCCATTTCTCATCAAAAGCCCCTAAGTGAATTCATGCACTTATATTTTTGATACTGCTTGTGGTGGCCTTATTTTCTTTTTATGAGTATTGAATAATATTTTACACTGTGATTGGTGGATGTGTCTTCAGATCTGTTGAATCTGTAAGAACCTATCCTATCACTCTGCTTTTCCTTCCAAAGAAATGGCTATGGGTCAGGGCTGCTGGCACTGGGACTCTCCCATGATAGGAATGCAGCCACAGCCTCCCAGATCTGTACCTGAACCATTCTGTCTGTTTTCTCTTCATGCAAAGGGCATCTGGCATCAGACATTTCAGGAGGTCCAGCTTGCACTTGGCAAACTCTCTTTCCAAGACTGTTGGCTACTTTGCATCAAGGGACCCAGGTCAAGTGGATCTTTTTAAGTAGCACTAGCTGTCTAGATGTTCAATGGCACCATCCATCAGATGAGAAGGATGCATCATGGCAATATTCCATTTCTGTCTTCCTTCTCTTGTGAGGGCTACAATGTGCCCATAAGGAGTGTGCCTTCATCTGCTCTTTATGCTCCCCATAGTGACCTTCATATCTAATGACAGAGGAAAATAAACTGTTCCTCTTCTTCCACCCTTTACAGAATGATCTGACCCCTCCATTTTTTCCTGCTGAATCATTATTGTTTGCTGACCTGGTGCACTCTGGACTTGACCCAATAAGCTTGGATGATGGCCTGGGGAAGACCACTAGACATGTTGGCAATGTAGCTGCACATTGCACCTCCAGGAAGGATTTCCCACGCACCAGGAGTATCCCAGCCCTCAATCAACCCTCAATAAAATGTCCCTTATTCGATCAGAATTCATGTTATCTGGTAATTTGGCTTTAACATTTTGGTCCAGAACTCAACCATCTTTAGTGAGGGGACATGATTCTTTTTGTCTCTTGGGAAAGTTGCCCAAATTAGGTATCCTCATGTTCTTGAGGGGCTGTTTTGCTCTCACTCAGAATTGCCAGGGAATATTCATGAACAGGAGAAAAAAGAAGACCATCCTCCACAATGTCTCTATGGTTTCCTTTCTGTGTGAACCATATTTAAAGCCAGTCATAGCTGCCCTCACTTATCTCAGGCCCCCATGATTTCTTGGATAATCCCTGAGTTTCTCTCTGGACCTAGCACCTCACTGACTACTACAAGCCCACCCACTGTCCTCTTCCTGCAGGCCCCCCACTCAGTACCAGGTTTTCCCTGGTTTCCTACCCCAAGTGGACATTCCCCATCATCACAGCCTAGAGCGTCCTCCCTCTCTCATGAGAATACTGCTCTTACCTACCCAGTAACAATGACCTGTCCATCTCCCACAGACTCCCTATCACACTCACTACAGGAGTGCCTGCCTGGGCACTAATCACTCACACCCACACTCCCACTGCTGGCACCTCCCCCACCAGTGTCTCTTAATTCATATTTGCATCCAAGGTCTCTGGGAGACAGACTCCAACTATGCCCTCTGAGACCCCTGCAAGGCTAGGCCAACCCATGACTCCACTGCTTGGGTTTGTGTGACCTGCCTCAAGGCCTCTGTTACAAATCAAGTCTCAGATTCTAGAAATGGGATGCCGAAAGGTTTTTCAACTGATTCATCTACTTAGGAGCTCAGTGTTGGACCTGATCATAACACACACAAGCACACACACAGGAAAGATCAGGAGAAGCTAGGGTAGAAGGTGTTACACAGGGAGCCAGGATATGACATGAACAAAGACAACTCCATCTCTGTCATTTCTACCAGATCCAGCCAGTAACAATAGAAGCCTCTGGGGATTCTTATCTAGGATAAGAGGCAAACTTATTACTGAATGAGGGATGTTTACACACTAATTGAGAGTAGATCAAGGAAGACAGACAGAGGTCTGGTTCAGTATTTCAATGTGTCACAGAAAGAAAGCCAAACCTGTGTGTCCCCTGTGTGAGCTCTGCAGGTTGCATCCCAAGGCCAGGAGGTAGGTGAAGGCCCTAGGTGTCAGAGACCCTCCTCATAATGTAAAGGTCCAGGGCAGATGTACAGTATGTGTCTTGCTTCATGGGATGACCCTGTGCTAGTGATGCTTCAGTATGTGGGACATGTGTGATTCTCACCGAGTTCAAGGGTCAGACACATATTCCCACACTTCAGTTTGGAAAGAAAATGTAGTGACAGCGTCCCCAACCACAGGGGCCCACCAGGTCTAGCCAGCTTACATTCAGCCCACATAGCCCTACAGCATGACAGGTGCCCTCACAAGGCTCAGGACAGGGCAAAGCAATGCCCATCTACTTTACCATCCAGAAGAACCAGACAAAGATTGGTATTTGGAAGTTCAGGGCCTAGAAAGGGATCTAAGTGCTAGGGAAAACATGATTCTCTTCACAACACTTCGCATTCCTGACCACAAACCTGCACAGGAAACACCTGTGCTGAGGATGTGGTGGCATATCCAGAACCCTCCCCACGAGTCCCAAGTCTGCAAAGGGCTCCAAGATCCATCACCGCTGCGCTGAAACAGCCCTGCTCACCCCTTCCACAATGACATCTTGACAAAGACGGAGAAGAGCACCCAGCACCTTCCTAAGGATGGCGTTAGCTGGGATTTCAGATACCATACTTGGAAAGGGTCTCTCCAAACCCTCCCCATGACAGAGGATGGAAGGAATCTGAACCCTCCATGAACTGAAATTCCAGGCCCCCAGGGGGCACCCCAGTCACCCACCCATCTGCCCGACCAGCGCCCGTGAAAAGGGGGCTGTGCTTTGGGTTTCCCATGCAGCTGCAGGTGGGCCTGGGTCAGAGGTGCAGGGGCTGACAGAGGGTTTATGTTCGAGGCCATGTCACAGTGTCCTGTTTTCGGCGGAGGGACCCATGTGACCGTCATTGGTGAGTCTTCCCCGTTTCCCCCCTCCTTCGGATCAAGTGTACAATTTTGGGTAATTTTTTCCTGCTTTCTACTGTGACTTGGGCTCAGGCTGAAGGTCTGTGGGATCTGTAAGTTTTGCCCCTTTGGTCTGACCCTCATTGCCTCCACCCATCCCATCTTTTCGGAGCCTGGTCAGGGCTACAGGGATCTGTCTCTGTGAACACTTCATGATCTAGACCTAAACTCAGGCCTCATTGTGGCTCTAGCTTTCCCCCCATGGGACCCTTCTCTGGACTCAGGAGTGGTCAGCTCCCCAGTCAGGGTTTCTGGGCTACTAGAGGTGAGGAGAATTGAGGGGTGAAGGGCAGGTGACTGGGTGTTCAGGCTGCCAAAGGTACCATGCTATGTGGGAAGGATTCTGGGGATGGCTCAGGAACTGGGTTTTATTCATGTGGGGTCCAAGGCAAACAACTGCCTGAAGCACAGTGCAGAGAATCTTGGTCTGGAGACCTGGAGACATGGAAGAGGAAGTGGGCCAAGGGGGCCAAGGAAGAGAGGTGTACATCAAAGAAGGGGGCCCTGGGTGCTGGGATATTCCACCTCCACAAGGACAGTCAGAACACCAGCAACAGGACAGGTCTCAGGACACTCAGGCAGCAAAGGTAAATGCCTTCACCGCCACAGAAAATCCTCCTGACCAGACAGATATGTAGGGCCAAGTTTCCAGATAGAGACAGGTGACAGGGACAGGTCCTTCCAGGTACTCACAAATCTGATGGCAGACAGACCCCCAAGAAACTTCACAGAACAGGGAGACACTTCAGAACAGACGTAGCTCATCCTTAAAACTCTGTTCCAAGAGTCTGAGGAGAATTGAGGAGTGAAGGCAAGGAAGTGAGGCACTTGGGCTGCAAACAGGGCCATGGGATGTGGGAAGGATTCTGGGGATGGCTCAGGCATAGCATTCTGTCTCCAGCTTGTCCCAGATGGAGGTGTGCTTGAAGCACAGTGAGCAGACCATTGATCTGGGGACTTGGAGACATGAAGGTGGAAATGGACCAGGGGATCAAGGATAAGGCCGGTCATCAGAAGAAAATGGCCCCAGGGTGCTGGGGCCTTCCACCTCTAGAGGAACAGTAAGGACACCAAGATCAGGAAAGGTCTCAGGAGAGTACCCTGACAGGCAGCAAGGGTACATCTCTTCACAGCACACTAAGGGCATAGAGCTCTGTGAGCAAATACATGGGGTCAGAGTACCTGATGGGGACAGGTGACAGGGACTGTGACTGCCAGGCTTCCAGAAATGCTAAAAGTTTAGACAGATAAATAGAACCCCAGTAAACTTCACAGAAGAGAAAGACCCTTCAGAACAGACATGGTCTAACCTCAAAACTGAAAATTCACCTCACTTGAAAACTCTCCATCTACAGGATTCCCTAGAATCCAGCTCCAGGAACTTCCATTTCTAGTCCACTTAGAATCCCTGGGATGTGGGGGTCCCTGTTGGGAAGGGGCAATGCTGCAAGGATGGTGTGAAGGGGTCTGGGGACATAACCTACTTTTCAAATGGTAACACAGCACTACAACCAGGACAGACCAGCTATTGGGTAACTGGGTAAGCAACCTGGGGGTTATTGGCAGTGACACCATTGTCCAGGACAGACAGATTTGCAAGAAAAGGCAGATCTCAGGGCCAGTGCCAGTCAGTCACAGGAGGACATGTGACCTGGAGAGAGTCTGAGACCATGGAAGGACCCAGACTCTACAGAATCTGGCAGTCAGATTCATTCCAACAGAAGGTGAGTGACCCTACTCATGGCTTGCCTGACCTCAGGGAGCTGGGGCCACTTTAGGCCCAAGCCATGGACATGAAAGACCTGTTTCCCACATCAGGACTGAGGTAGGAGCTTCAGCCATGGACACCTGAATTCTGACTGACTCCTCTTGCCCAACCTACAGGTCAGCCCAAGTCAGCCCCGACAGTCATGCTTTTTCCACCCTCCTCTGAGGAGCTCAGTGCCAAAAAGGCCACCTTGGTGTGCCTCATCAGTGACTTCTACCCCAGCGGCTTCACAGTGGCCTGGAAGGCAGATGGTACCACTGTCACTCAGGGCGTGGAGACCACCAAGCCCTCCAAACAGAGCAACAACAAGTACGCAGCCAGCAGCTACCTGAGCCTGTCACCTGACCAGTGGAAATCTCGCAACAAATTTTCCTGCCAGGTCACGCATGAGGGGACCACTGTGGAGAAGAATGTGGCCCCTGCAGAGTGCTCTTAGGTCCTCGAATCTGTCAGGGATGGGGGACTTCCTCATCCGGACACTGCTTCCCTAGCTCACGATGTACCCCTGAGACCCAACACCTGGGTCAGTTCCGACCAGGAAGGTCACAAACTCTCCCTCTTTCTATTTGTGCTCAATAAAGAACTTATCTTTTATCATTCAACATTTCTGATATGAATTCTCTGTCCAGTTATGTCTAGGCTAAAGGCTTAGTAATTAAGACAAGGGACAGTAATGAAATGAAATTTTATCTAACCATCATCTAATCAACTAACCCTAAAAGTACCTCATTGACTCTGTATCACCCTGGGAGCAACCCAGAGTAAGAAATAGTCCTGTGGCACCACAGATGCAGTCTTTTCTACCTGGAAAGGGAAAGAAGCTGAGTGAGAGGGATCAGGGGGGCCTGTATGGTATCAGAGAGGAATGAGAAGGGTCCCAGAAGTCAGCAGTGGACAGAAACAACAATAAAGGGAAGGAGTTCATTGAGAAGAAACACTGTTCTTTAGGAAAATGGGTTAAATTCCCAGTTCTATACAAGTGACCCAGAGGGGAGAACAAATACCAAATGATGGGTCTATGGTTGTTCCGTTTGCAAAGAGCCATGGAAAGCTTTGAACAATGAATCTTAGAAGTACCTTTCTCAAACTCAAATTAGTTAGGTGAGTAAATAAGGCCTATAGAGAAACAGTTTCACATCTTGTAGCCTAACCCCTCCTGAACTTTGTTGACTCTCACAATCAACTCAGGAAGCATTGGAACACTCCAAGATAGCATTGTTTACCTGCACTAGTTCTGGGAACTTGAGGTCAGGCTTAGGCACAAGGACACCAAGTTTATATTCTGATGGACCAGAGCCAAAGTCAGGCAAAAAGTGACACTAGCTGGGCCTGGGGCCCCAATCATGAGGAGACTCATCATCTAAACTGATCTAAACTGATATCAAGGAGTTAATTGATGGATATGTTATAGATGAAGTCGATGACAATGACCAGCATGTGGTGGAAACATGGAGAAATGACAAAGGACACCATCCTGGATACATAATGGGCTTTCAATATCCCAAAGAGAGGGAGCCAATTCCAATTCAGGAGTATGCTCTGGCTGGTGCAGACCAACTCAGGCAGACTGATGTGGTCTGAGGGCTACAGCAAAATTAGAATCCCCTTTCCCAGGTACTCAGAGTCCACAGAGCCTCCTATGATGAAGCATCCCTCACTCACTGTGTGGCTTAATCCTGAGTGCACCTATGGCTTGTTATCAGGGTCATACTCAATCCCAGGTCACTGAAGCATGCAAGGTTGGTCTCCCAGAGGTGCAGACACAGCCAACCTCCTGTCTAAGTCTCCAGCTCATCAGAGACAAGCAGCTACCTTTACCAGATCTGCAAGGGAGTCAGGTTGGCTTAGGAACAGAACCTACAAACCCCAGGAGTTCTGAGATCACAATGGGGCAGAGCACAGGGACCCCTTCAAATTTTATCCCATCTCTCCTGCCCTTGGAAAAAGCCTAAGAGGAAGAAGAAAGATTAGGGGGTCCAAGGATCTTACAATGCCTGCAAGCCACAAGTCATGGATCTAAATTCTGAGACCCAAATGAGGGGGAAGGCCAACCAGGACTACTTCTTGTCCATAGCCCAGCTGTAGAATACCAAATTCACCTTACCTCTGGTACTTCCCCACACTATCATCTGTTCTTGTAAGTTTCTTGTAAGTGTGCATTAAGGAAATATGAAAACACCAAAATAGGGAGACAAAGGAATAAGAATACCTCCATGTTCCATCAACCAGCTCCCAATCTATCAATTCCCTGATGATGCCTATGCAACAACAAAAATAATTGTTCTCTTAGTAATATTTGGAAACAAATTCCAGATATCATATCTTTTTATCAATAGCTATTTCATCTGTGTACCAGAAGATCACGGCCTAAACAGAAACTAAAGTAACAAGATCAAACCAACATATAAACTGTGACTAAATCCTTAAACACCAAAATATTTATCACCAATACCTCAAACTTGTCACGAGTGAATTCATGGAGTTTTATTGTTATTTGGTAGTATTTCCTTTTCTCTTTCTGAGTATTGAATAACATTTGACACTGTAGTTGGGGTGTGTGTTTCAGATGTGTTGAATCTGTAAGAATCTCCCTAATCACTCTAATTTTCCTTGCAAGGAACGGGCTTCAGGGGCTGAGCAGCTGGTCCTGGGACTCTCCCATGGTATGGTTGCAGCCATGGCCTCCCAGAATTGTATCTGAGCCATGCTCTCTGCTTCTTCTTCCTGCATAGGGCTTCTGGCATCAGATCCTTCACGAGGTCCAGTTTGCACATTGTCAGCATCACCTCCCAGGACAGTTGGCTACTTTGCATCAAAGTACCCAGGTCAAGCGGACCTTTTTAGGTGGCATTAGCTGCTCTGATGTTCAGTGACACCATCCACCAGATGAGAGGGTGTGTCATGGCAATATTTTATTTCTGTATTCCTCTTCTGTGAGGGTTCAATATACCCATGTGGGGAGTGCCTTTTATGTGTAGGGAAAAGAAGAAATGTGCACTGTTCCCTGTTCTTCCCCACTTTTCAGGATGATGACCTGCTCCCTACACCCTCCCCTGCTGACTCATTCCTATTTTGTGTCATGCTACATGCTGGAATTGACAAGACTGGCTTGGCAAATGTGTGCAGTTGTCTACTATGTACAGGTAATGTGGCTGCATCCGTGGACCATTAGTCTAGTGGGAGCCTCTTCAGGTGCCTCCTGGGTGACTCACATGACCCAATGTGATCTCTACAGCTCCTGCTATTGATAGAAAACATATTCTCTTTCCTCTTGTGCCTACCCACCCCAGGCCTGAAATTGACTACTGATGCCAGTTTCATTTCATGATGGATGGCATTTAAGGCTCCTTGAAAGAAGCAGAGCAACAGTCACACAGCAGACTGTCCCCTAAAATGGGACTAGATAAGGATATAGCTGGTCTTATTGCCAAAGTCACCTGGACACAGGCTGACTTGTCCCACAGGAGCAAGACAGATGTCACTTGGGATAGTCACAAACTAGGATATCCCCTGGGAAAATAAGGCTGAGCTCTCTGAAGTGATATTTGGGGGCATAGGAAGTTTCCAGTGGCCCATACACACAGACCAACCTTCTGTTCCCTACAGAGTAAGGTTTGGGAGGGAGGGCCCACCATCTGCCCTCACCTCATGGTCTCACCAAGGAATTAGGATTTTTTGAACATACAGAGAAGGGATTTCCTCTTCATTTACATAGATCTTTACTCAGGGTGACACAGAGACCCTCCAAAACTCATTCCAACTCCTAGAAGTTAGAGGTAGAATTAGCAGATTAGGTACCAACTTTCTTTGGAAGACATGATTCCAAGCATCACCTGGCTGCACACGTGGGGACACTGACTTTGTTATCTGCTGGGGAGGATGGCATGTGAACCCCCTGCTGAGCATACACCAGCAATGCAGCAGTGTCCCCACTTCCTCCCTCACAGCTGCAGGTGGGGGCTAATGGGGTGGGCTGAAACTCCCAGGAAGTGGTTTTTGTATTAGCAGGTATCACAGTGTTTTATTTTGGCGGAGGGACTTGGCTAACCGTCCTAGGTGAGTCTCATCTTCTCCCTCTTTCCCTGCTCTTCCAGACATTTGGGAAATTTTCTACTATCTTTTTTCTTTCTGTGTCATTTCTCAACTTGGTCACTCTTTCATTGGGGAACCCAGGCCCTGGGACCCTGATCTCCTTTCTTCCCTCTACAGACTGATCTGCTTGCTTTGTTGGTCATCACAGCCTCTCTCCTATTACCTAAGAGAAAGGGATGGTCAACATGTCCTAACAGCTCATCTCTCTGTCTTCCAGGGCTATCCTTAGTCACATTAGTGTTCTGTCATGTCTATTCCTGTAATGTTTCCTGTAGTACAACCTTGTTTCTGGGAGTCAGTAAGGTCCCCATATAAAAGAGAATAGAGAGCAGGGAGCACTGAGAGGGGTGACCATGTGGAGCATTTACAGGGACATGGTGCCCTCAGGGCCAAGGCTGAGGACACACACGACAAGGTTCAAAACAGGCCCCGGAGCTCAGGGACCCAGGGTCCAGAGTCAGTAATGATGCAGGTGGAGCTCCCTCAGGCTTAGTGGGGCTGCCATGTAGAGTCCTGAGCTGGCCTGGGGACTCAGGCAAACTTGCCAGAGGGACAATGGAGCTTGTAGGAGTAGATGCCAAAGAAAGGATCATGGAATGACAGGATATGACTGGATAGAGTCTTGAGTCCCTGCAGGACACACACCTGCAACAAAGAGAGGAGAATCTATGAAATGAAGGATCTAGTAATATGACCCATTTGCAGGAGATGGGGAGTTGGGATACAGAAACATTGAAATGAGAGAGATGGAAGGCTAGGAAGACAGACTCTGTATGATCAGCAAGGATCCTATCCCATCAGGGACAGCCCAGGTGAGACACATCTGGGTAAAAACAGACCTCTCAGAACAAAGACCTTCACTTCCCTAGCATAGAAGTGTCAGGTCAGATTGGTTCACAGGATGCGTTAACAGGAGGTTCATAGAGGTCACATCATTACCCTGAGCATGGACAGACAAACATAGAGCCAAGACAGACACTGTCAGAATATCAAAGGAGGCAAGAGCAGGACAGTGAGAGTTCAATGTCTGTGTAGGAGCGAAGGTTCCTGGAGAGTCTTGGGATGGGTGGTGACAGGTATCCATGTCAAAGGTTCCCACCACAAGTAGGGAGTTGACTGAGGACACTTTAACTTACCCTCCCTGGCATGGACCCGAAGAAACAGAGTGGGAACTGAGGGCGTGACTGGATGCTCAGGTACCTCTACCACAGGAAGACTGAGGTCAAGAGACTGCATGGTGGATGCTGAGCCTCTGACCTACTGCCCCTCCCCCACCCCACAGGTCAACCCAAGTCTCCCCCTTCTGTCATGCTCTTCCCACCATCCCCTGAGGAGCTCTGAACCAACAAGGCCACCCTGGTGTGCCTCGTCAGTGACTTCTACCCCAGTGGTTTGACGGTGGCCTGGAAGGTAGATGGCACTCCCATCACCCAGGGTGTGGAGACCACCGAGCCCTCCAAACAGAGCAACAACAAGTACGCAGCCAGCAGCTACCCGAGCTTGTCACCTGACCAGTGGAAATCTCGTAGCAGGTTTACCTGTCAGGTCACACATGAAGGGAGCACTGTGGAGAAGAATGTGGTCCCTGAAGAGTGCTCTTAAGTCCCTGAGACTGTCAGAGATGGGAGCCTTCCTCATCTAGACACCACTTCTCCAGCTCATCATGTACCCCTGAAAAACAACCCCTGGATAAGCTCAGATCAGTAAGGTCATACACTCTCCCTGTCTCTACTTGTGTTCAATAAAGACTTTAGCACTTATCACTGATGTTTCTGATGTGCTTCTCTATTCATTGTGTCTCTGGGGTAAACCTCAGTAATAAGAGAGGGACACTTATGAAGTGAGAACCTATTTACCCATTTTCCTTGTGTGCTTTTCAGCCATGACATGAGGAACAAATTGTCCTGTGAGCAACTCAAGGGTTGCAGTCCTTGACCCCATGGGAATGGAAAAGGGTCCATTGAAAAGGACTGGGGTCCCAGAGGGAATCACACAGAAACAAGGAGGCTCCCAGGAACAATGGGACTGTATTCAGATTTGCAGGTGGTCAGTGAGGCTCAGGGTGACCCTGGAAGTGGCTGGAACTTCAGTCATGAAATTATGGACACCGGACACCTTAGTGTATGGTTGGATAATAGATGGAGCTGTTAATGTCAGACTGCATAAAGTGGAGGCACAGGAGAACAGGATCATTTAGAGAGGGCACCAACCAAAGCACAGAAAAGGCCACCAATGGTTGTTCCGAAGACAATATCAATTCAAATTTCGAAGGAAAGTTACAGCAAGCTGGTCCAGCTGGAGGCCTGTGGCAA
The DNA here is from genome assembly GCF_006229205.1 of Suricata suricatta. Taxonomy (NCBI): domain Eukaryota; kingdom Metazoa; phylum Chordata; class Mammalia; order Carnivora; family Herpestidae; genus Suricata; species Suricata suricatta. The sequence goes on from NC_043713.1 coordinate 70,585,564, forward strand.
GGCCAAGCTTCCCCAGGGACTCAGCAACCCCAGATGCCAGGCTCCCCAGGACTCCTCCAGCTTCCATCACTATGGTCATGTACAGAGTGCAGCAGCTTTATGTCATGGGCATACTCACTGCAGGGCCTGAGGCATTCATGTCAGCCTCTCAGAGGTGCAGGTCATGCTCACTCTGCCAGTCCTCCAGACCTAGGTTTGGCAAATACCCTGTGAAAGTCTCCAACTTATAGGAGACAGGGAGCTGTCTTCACCGGATATGCTGGAGGTGGGGGGCAGGACTGTCCAGGACCATAGCTTCCAAGGGCAGTGTGTTCTGGGGCAAAAGTAGGTCAGAGAATATGGGACCCCAAGGAACTTCTTCCCAACCAATGTTCTCCAAATCTACCTAGGAGATGATAGAAACATAGGGATCAACATCTGCTTGAACCCATTTCACAGATAAGAAAACTAAAACCCTACAGAAAATGTGGACCCCTCAGGCCTCCCTCATCTCAATGGTCCTGCTGAGTAGAATGACACCATCCATCCTACCTCAAGCTGTTGCCACACTTAGAGAAACTCTTCTATTCATTATTTTAAGTGTTTATTACAAAGATTGGAGTACATAAACCGAAGACAGAAAAGACAAGGGAAAACCCTTGTGTTCTTATCAACCAGGTAGTCTCAAGTGACCCAATCAGAGCAGAATAACTCCTCTCTTATGTCAAATTTTGAAGCAAGTTCAAGATCATATTGTTTATTTTGTATATAATTCACTTGTGAACAGGATATACAGGACCTGAGAAGTAACTACACCATCAATATCAAATCTAAGTAGAAGTCATCAGTAACTTGTTAATGTCAAAATAATAGTCTGTGTCTCATCAAAACTTCATAGGTGTCATAAATGAGCTTTTGGAATAATATTTTTGATGCTATTGTTATTTGGTGATATTTCCTTTTCTCTTTCTGAGTATTGAATAACATTTGACACTGGGATTGATGGATGTGTCTTTAGGTCAGTTGGGTCTGGAAGAATCTCCCAAATCGTTCTACTCTTCCTTGCAAGGAAGGGCCTTAGGGGCTGAGTGGTTGGTTCTGGGACTCTCCTATGGTGGGGATGCAGCCATGGCCTCCCAGAATTGTATCTGAGCCATGTTTTCTGCTTCCTCTTCCTGAAAAGGGCTTCTGGCTTCAGATCCTTCAGGAGGTCCAGTTTACACATCGTCAGAATCACCTCCCAGGATAGTTGGCTACTTTGCATCAAGAGACTCACATCAAGTGGACCTTTTTAGGTAGCATTAGCTGCTTTAATGTTCAATGACTCCATCTATCAGATGGGAAGGATGCATCTTGGCAATATTTCATTTCTGTCTTCCTTCCCCTGTGAGGGCTACAACATACCCATGTGGGGAGTGCCTTTCATGTCTAGGGAAAAGAAGAAATGTTCATTGTTCCCTGTTCTTCCCCACTTTTCAGGATGATGACCTTCTCCCTACACCCTCCCCTGCTGACTCATTCCTATTTGGTGACCTGCTACACGCTGGGATTGAACCAATCAGCTTTGGGGAACACATCGGTTTTGTCCACTCTTCATGTCCATGGCTGCATGTCTGCCCATATGGACATTAGTCCACTGGGAGTCTATTCAGGTGTTTCCTGGGTACACTTGTGTGACCCCAGGAGATTTCAACACCTCAAGTTTTCTGAGGGAAAACATATTCTATTTCATCTTGTGCACACCTGCCCCAGGCTTGAAATTGGTCACTGATGCCAGTTTCATTTCATTGGAGATGGCATTTAAGACTCTTTAAGAAAAGCAGAGCAGCAGTCACACACCAGACCCTCTCCAACATAATTCCAGAATGGGATTTGGCTGGGGCTTCTCCCAAAGTGACCTGGACTCAGACTGGTATGTCTCACGGGACCAGGCCACACATCATTTACAACAGTCCCAAACTAGCTAATCTAGGGGATAAGGCAGAGCCCTCTGAAGTTATGTCTTGAGACACACAAAGTTGTCAATGGTCCATATACAGTCCAACTGTTTCCTCCTGTAAAGGATTCTTTGGGAGGGAGTTCACACCCTCTACCCTCACCTCTAAATCTCACCAAGGAATTACAATGTTTGAACATACAGAGAAGAGATGTCCTGTTCATTTCCATGGAAACTAACTCACAATGACACAAAGGTCCTCCAAAAACTCACTCCAATTCCCCAGGAGATAGCAGTAGAAACAACAGATCAGATGCCAGCTTCCTTTGGAAGAATTGATTTCAAGGATCCTATTGCTGTCCACATGTGGACATTGGTCCTGTTATCTCATGTGGGTGTGGGACATGTTGCCCTTTTTGTTGAGCAGGCACCAGCCTGAAGCAGTGCCCTCACTTCCTCCCTCACAGCTGCAGGTGAGGGGCTAAGGGGTGGGGCAGGGCCTCTCATGGACAGAGTTTTTGTATAAGCCTGTACCACAGTGTTGGGTATTCAGTACAGGCACCCAGCTGACCATCTTAGGTGAGTTTCATCTTCTCCCTGATCCTCTGCTATCCCAGATATCTGGGCATTTTTTTACTGTTTTTTTTTCCCTCTCTGCGTCTTATATCAGTCTTTGTTACTCTTTCACCTGGCACCTCAGCCCCTAGGACCTTGCTCTCCTCCCCTCCCTGAACAGACTTTTCTCCTTGCTTTTTTGGTCATTGCAATGCCGCACCTCCTTTCTGAGGCACAGGGAATGTTGGGAAGACCTAAAACCTTGTCTATCTGTCTGCCAGGGTCATCCTGGTTCCCACATGTGCTCTGTTCTGTCTTCTTCTGTCTGATCTTGTGTTGGACCTATTTTGTATCTGAGAGTCACTAAGAGTCTCCATAAAAAAGTGGAAGAAAGAACAGGGAGCATGGAGGGGGTGACCATCTGGAGAATTTGCAGGGACATGGCACCCTCAGGTCCAAGGCTGAGGACACAAAGGTCAGAGGTTCAGGACAGGGCCCTGCAACTGTGGGACTCAGAATCTGAGGCAGCTAATGGTGCACTGGTGGAGCAGCTTACCCCACCACTCCCCAGGGCCCATGGGGTTGCAAAGCAAAACCCCGAGCTGCCCTGGAAACTCAAGGAGACCAGCAAGGGGGAGGATGGTGGGAAGAGGAGAAGGTGCCAGGGAAAGGGTCATGAAATTAAAGGATGTGAGAACAAGGTGGACTCTAAGTCCTTGCCGGAAACACTTAGTATCCCAAAGAGAGGTGGAATCTATGGCATGAAGGGTCTAGTGATATGCCTGATTCTCAGGACATGGGGGGCAAGGCTACAGAAGACAATGGAATAAGAGAGACACAAGGCCAGGCAGATACTCTATTATCAGCAAGGATCCTACCCCATCAGGGACAGCCCAGAAGAGATACTTCTAGGTAAAAACAGTCTCCTTAGGCAAAGACCTCAAATTCCTAACACAGAAGTATCAGATGAGGATGGTACAGAGGATGATTCTACAGGAGTCCAGAGAGCTCACATCATAACCCTGACCACAGATAGATAAACATAGAGCTCAGATAGACACTGTCAGCATGTCACAGGAGGCAGGAGCAAAACAGTGAGAGTCCAATGCCTCTGTGGTAATAAAGGTACCAAGAGAGTCTCAAGATAGGTGGTGACAAGAATTCACCTCAAAGATTCCCAGGACAGGAGGGGAGATTTTTGAGGAACACCTTAACCAAACCCCACCAACATGGACCTGTAGACACAGGGGGGGCACTAGGGGTCTGATGGGATATTTAAGAACCTCTTCTCACAAGAAGACTAAGGTCAAGTGACCCATGATGGATACTGAGCCTCTGACCTATTTTCCCTCTCCAAATGCACAGATCAGCCAAAGTCTGCTCCTTTGGTCACCCTCTTCCCTCCCTCTTCCGAGGAGCTCAGTGGCAACAAGGCCACCTTGGTGTGCCTCATCAGTGACTTCTACCCCAGTGGCTTGACAGTGGCTTGGAAGCAGATGGTACCACTGTCACCCAGGTTGTGGAGACCACCAAGCCCTCCAAACAGAGCAACAACAAGTACGCAGCCAGCAGCTACCTGAGCCTGTCGCCTGACCAGTGGAAATCTCGCAGGAGTTTCACCTGCCAGGTCACACATGAGGGGAGCACCGTGGAGAAGAATGTGGTCCCCGCAGAGTGCTCTTAGGTGCCTGAGACACCTTGCCTCCCACGTGGATGTGCAGCCATTGAACCTCCAAGAAGGACTCCCCACACACCCAGGTCAAGTGGATCTTTTTAGGTAGCATTAGCTGCCTTGATGTCCAGGACACCGTCCATCAAATGGGCATCTAATCTTTATTCTCCCCATAGTGGCCTTCATATATAATGACAGAGAAATATAAACTTTTCCCTCCTCTTCCCTACTTTACAGAATGATGATCTGCTCCCTCCATTCTCCACTGCTCAGTCAGTATTGTTTGCTGATCTAGTGCACTCTGGGCTTGACCTGATCAGCTTAGGGGATGGCACCAGGTTAGCCCACTAGGCATGTTGGGAATGTGCCTTCACATATGGACATTTGTCCAGTGGGACCTCTTCAGGTAGCTTCTGAGTACACTCACATGACCCCAGGTGAACTCTACAGCTCCTGCTTTCTGATATACCACATACCATAATTAATCCTTATGTGCCTACCTGCCCCGAGCCTGAAATTAGTCATTGATGTATTTCCATTTAGTGACAGGTGGCATTTAAGACCTTTTGAAAGGAGTGCAGCAGTCACAGACCAAAACCTCCCAACATTGTACCAGATTGAGGTGTTGCTGGGGCTGCTCCCAAGGTCACATTGACATAGGGTGGAATGTCCTACAGGATCAGGACAGACACTTGGTACAGTCCCAAAATAGGACATTCCTGGAAAAATAAGCCTGAACCCCCAGATGCCATGGTAGGGGAGACAGGAAGTTTCCAATGGCTGATACCACAGGCCAACCTGCTTCTCCCTGGAAAAGGAAGTTTGGGACTGATGGGACTTCACTGCCTCCAACTCATCTCACCAAGTAATCAGAATTGTTTGAACTTGCAGAAAATGGATATCCTGTTTATTTCCATGGAACCTGACTCACAATGATACAAAGGCCCTCCACACATTCACCCAAATCTGCAGGAGATGGTGGTAGAAACAGAAGATCAGTAACCAACTTCCTTTGGTAGAATTGCTTTCAAGGATCCTGTTGCCTTTCATGTTGGAACACTGGTCCTGTTTTCTGCTAGGGATGGGGGAGTTGTGGGTCCCTCTGCTGAGCAGACATGAGCCTGAAACAGTGCCCTCACTTCCTCCATCACTGCTGCAGGAGAGTGCTAGGGGAGGGGGCAAGGGCGACCTGAGACAGGGATTTTGTAGAAGCCTATATCACAGTGTTGAGTATTTGGCCATAGGACCCAGGTGACCGTCCTAGGTGAGTTTCATCTTCTCCCTCCTTCCTTGCTCTCCCAGAGGTTTGGACAAATTTATCCTTTTTCTGTTCATTTATGTGTCTTCCCTAAACCTATTGTCATGCTTTCACCCAGGACTCCAGAACCTGGGGGCTACCCCTTCCTCCCATGTATCTCACCCTCACACCATCAGAAACTTCACCTCTATCCCCAGAGGCAGAAGTCTAAGTGGGATGACTTGCAGACTCCACTCTCTGCCTGCCGGGGTAATATTGGGTCCTAAATATGTTCTGTTCCTTCCTCTCCTATCTGGCCTCCTGTCAGTCCACCTTTGTCTCTGAGAGTCACTAAGGTCTCCATCTAAAAGGGAAGAGGGAACAGGGAACATTGTGTAGGTAACCATGTAGAGTATCTACAAGGACAAAGCACCCTCAGGGCCATGTCTAAGCACACAGGTCAGAGGTTCAGGGCAGTGTCCAGAGCTCTAGCAATCAGGATCCAGGTAGCAATCGTGCAGTCATGGAGCTGTTCCTGCAGGCCTTTGGGGGCAACTCAGAGCCCTGATCTGGCTTAGGGACTCAGGGAAACATGAGCAAAGAGGACAAAGAAGGAAAGAGAAGGTGCCAGAGAGAGGGTCATAGAATGACAGGATGTGAGAACAAGGTGGACACTAAAGTGTCTGCAGGACATACTTCCTGCCACAAAGAGAGGCAGAATCTTTGGCATAAAGGCTCTAATTATAAACAAATTTGCAGGACATGAGGGATGAGGCTGCAGAAAGACAATGGAATGAGAGAGACAAAAGGCCAAGCAGAAGACTCTAAGATCACCAAGGACCCTACCCCATCAAGGACAGCCCAGAAGAGACACATCTGGGTAAAAACAGACTCCATAGGGCAAAGGCCTCAAAGAAGTGTCGATATAGAATGGTCCACAGTTTTAGTCAACAAGAGGTCACAGAGCTCACATCATAACCCTGGCCACAGATGGACAAACGTAGAACTGAGACAGACACTGTCAAAATGTCAGAGGATGCAGTTGCAGGGCAGTGAGAGTTTGATGTCTGTGTGGAAGGAAAGGTTCCAGAAGTGTCTCAGAATGGGTGGTGACAGGAACACCCCTCAAAAATTCCCAGCACAAATGGGGAGGTGATTGAGAAACACCTAAACCTAGCTCCCTCGCCCTCCACAATATGGATGTGTGGACGCACAGTGGGAACTGGAGACCTGACTGGCTGCTCATAAACTTGGACCCTGAAGAAGACTGAGTGCAAGAGTCCCCACAGGGGATGCTAAACCTCTGAACTCCTGCCCCTCCCCGCCACAGGTCAGTCAAAGTCCTCACCATCAATAACCCTCTTCCTACTCTCCCCTGACAAACTCAGCGCCAACAAGGCCACCCTGGGGTGCCTCATCAATGACTTCTACCTCAGCGGCTTGATGGTGGCCTGGAAAACAGACAATACCACTGTCACCCAGGGTGTGGAGACCACCAAGCCCTCCAAACAGAGCAACAAAAAGTATGCAGCCAGCAGCTACTTGAGCCTGTCGCCTGACCAGTGGAAATCCCACAGCAAATTCACCTGCCAGGTCACACATGACAGGAGAAATGTGAAGAAAAGAGTGGTCCCTGCAGAGTATTCTTAGGTGAAGATGTCCCCTACCCACTCAAAGGGCTTAGAGCCACAGGACCTCCAGGAAGGATTCCCCTCACACCAAGATCATCCTGGCCCTTCTCCCAGCATGCAATCAATGCTCAATAAAATGTCCATTGTTCAATCAGAATGCAGGATGTCTGGTAATTTGGGTTTAGCATTTTGGTCTGGACCTCAACCATCTTTAGAGGGGGTCATGATCCTTTTGGCCTTGGAAAAGGAGCCGGCAGAAGAAATCCTCATGTTTTGTGAGGTCTCAGATAGAATTGCCAGGGAATACTCCTGAACAGAAGATCAAAACAAAAAAAAAAATAAAAGAAACCATCCTCCACAATGTCTCTATTTTTTCCTTCTTATGCGAACCATGTCCAATGCTAGTCATAGATGTCCTCACTGATCTCAAGTCCCCATGATTTCTTAGATAATCCCTGAGTTTATCCCTGGAACTGGCACCTCATCATCTACAACAAGCCCTCCTCTGAACATACCTACTCCCTCTTCCAGTAGGTCTCCACTCAGTGCCAGGTTTTCCTTGGTTTCCTACCCCATGTGGACATTCCCCATAATCACAGCCTAGAGCCTACTTTCTCTCCCATGAGAACACATGCTCCCACCTTTCCAGGGAGACTGACTGGTTCCCCTCCCACATACTCCCTGTCACACTCACCACAGGAGCCCCTGCCTGGACACTAATCACTCACACCCACACTCCCACTGCTAGTACCACCCCCTAACTGTGTCTCTTGGTTCACACTTGCATCCAAGGTTTCTGGGAGACAGACTCCAGCTATGTTCTCTGGGACCCCTCCGAACCCAGGCCAATGCAAAAGCCCACCACTTGTGTTTCAATAACCTACCTGGGGCCTCTGTTATAAATCAAGGCTAAGATTCTGAGAGTGGGCTGCTGACAGATTTCTCAACTGACTAATCTTCTTAGGACCTAGGTGGGTTCTGATCATAACACACCCAGAGGTACCAATGAACAGAAACATACATGCACACACATGATAATCACAGACCCATTAGTCCATTTACAATATTGCCATGGTGGGAATCTCTATGAAAGCATCAGGAGGAGCTGGGGTAGAAGGTGTTGCACAGGAAGCCAGGATATAACATGAACAAAAACAACTCCAACTCTGTCATCCCTACCAGAACCAGTCAGTAGCAACATAAGATTTCAGGGATTCTGGTGGAGGCTGGAGCAAGATAAACAATCTCATGAGCTGCTGGGAGGGTGTTTACACACTAATTGAAAGCAGATCAAGGAAGACAGACAGAGTTCTGGCTCAGTAGGCCAGTTTGTAACAGAACTGTGTGGACCCTCTGTGAGCTCTGCAGGTGATGTCCACAGGCCAGTTTGCAGGCAAATGCCCTTGGTATCAGGGACTCTCCTCACAGTGTGAAGGTCCAGGTCAGAGGTACAGTATGTGACCTGCTTGGTGGTCGACGCTGTGCTAGTGAGGCTCGTGTATGTGGGACAGGTGTGATTCTCACTGAGTTCAAGGGTCAGACACAGATTGCCAAATTTCAGCTCAGGGCAAAATTGTACGACGTACTGAAAGCCTCTCAACCACCAGGGGCCCACCAGGTTTATCCACCTTAAATTTAGCCCACAAACTTCTACAGCTTGAAAACTGCCCTCAAGGGGCTCAGGACAGAGTCACCATTTACTCTACTTTCCAGATGAACCAGGAAAACGCAGGATTTCAGAAACTTGGGGCCAAAAGAGGGATCTAACTGTGAGGGGAAACATGGTTCTCCTCCCAACATTTCCCATTTCTGACCCCAAACCTGCACAGTTTCCTGTGCTGAGGATGTGGTGACATATCCAGGATCCTCCCCACAAGTCCCAAGTCTACAAAGGGCTCCCAGCCCCATCACCTCTGTGGTGAAACAGCCCTACTCATCCCTTCCCCAATGACACCCTGACACAGACTGAGGAGAGCACCCAGCCCCTGCCTAAGAATGACATTAGCTGTGAATTCCGAAGCCATAAATGGAGAAGGTCTGTCCAACCCCTCCCCATGCTGGAGGACAGGTGGAATCTGAACCCTCCATGGAACTGAAATTCAAGTTCCCCAGGGGTCACCGCCATCACCCACCCATCTGCATGACCAGCACCTGTGACAAGGAGGCTGGGTGTTTGGTCTTCCGTGCAGCTGCTAGTGGGCCTGGGTGGAGGGGGTGACAAAGAGTTTGTGTTCATGGCTTGTCACAGTGGCATTGCTTTGGCGGAGGGACCCGTGTGACCATCGTTGGTGAGTCTCCCCCTTTCGCTCCTCCTTCGGGTCCAGTGCACAATTTCTGGAGGTTTTCCTCTGCTTTCAATTATGACCTGGTCTCAGGATGAAGGTCAGTGGAGTCTGCAAGATTCCCCTTGTGTCTGCTACTCATCATGTCCCCAGTCCAATCTTGTCAGATGTGTGGCCAAGGCTACAGAGTATCATCCCCATGAAGGTTTCCTGATTTAGACCAGAACTCGAGATCCGCTGTGGCCAACGATCTCCCTAGAGGCCCAATATCTGGACTCAGGGATAGTCAGCTCCACAGTCAGGGTATTTGGGCTCCAAGACTCTGAGGATAATTGAGGGGTGAAGGGTATGTCTCTGGGGGATCTGGATGACAAAAAGGCCATGAGGTGTGGGAAGAATTCTGGGGCTGGTGCAGGCACTAGGTTATTTTCTCATGAGATCCAAGGCAGAGGACAACTTAAAACAAAGTGAGTAGAGCCTTAGTGTGGAACCATGGAGACATGGAGCAGAATGTAGGTCAAAGGGGTCAAGGATTAAGAGAGGATATCAGAAGAAAAGAGGCCCAAACCCAGGGCCCCTCCACCTCTACAGGGACAGTCAAGACAACAACAATAGGACAGGTCTCAGGGTCATGTCCTGAAGTCAAGACACTCAGGTTGCATGGGAACATCCATTCACAGCCCACTGCCACAGGAAAGCACCCTGAGCAGATACATGGGGACAGAATCCTGAGATATAGACAGGTGACAGGGAGAGTGACTGCAAAGTTTGCAGAAGTGCTATGTCAAACAGATGCCCCATAATTAATTCACAGAACAGGGAGATCCTTCAAAACAGACATAAACCATCCTGAAAATTTAGCTCCAGAAGTCCAAGGAGAATTGCAGGGTGAAGGCAAGGAAGTGGGGCACTCAGGCTGCATGCAGGGACATGGTGGGAGAAGAAAGAATCTGGGGATGGCTCAGGTGTAGCATTCTGTCTTTGGCTCATCCCAACTGGAGAGATGCCTGCAGCACAGTGAGCAAAGCACTGGCCTGGGGACTTGGAGACATGAAGGTGGAAGTGAGACAAGGGGGGTCAAGGAGGTCATCAGAAGAGAAAGGCCCCAGGGTGCTGGACCTTTCAACATCTAGAGAACAATAAGGACACTAAGATCAGGAGAGGTCTCAGGAGAGTGTTCTGTAGGGACATTCAGGCAGCAGGGGTACATCTCTTCATAACCCACTAAGAGAGGAGTGCTCCATGAGCAGATACATGTGGTCCAAGTGCACTGATAGGGACAGGTGACAGGGATGTTGACTGCCAGCCTTCAAGAAATACTAAATAGACAGACTCCGCCCCCCCCCCCCGTAAACTTCACAGAACAAGGAGGCCCTTCAGAGGAGACATGGCCCAACCTCTAAACTTAAGATTCACCTCACCTGCATGGTCTCCATCTACAGAACTCCCTGGAATCCAGCTCCAGGAACTCCGACTTCTTACCTAAACAGAATCCCCAGTGGGGAGGTATAGCTATTGGGAGGTGAACATGGCTTCAATGATGGTGTAAGGGGCTCTGGGAGCAAAAACCTACTTTTCAATTGGTAACACAGCCCTGCAACAAGACACACCAGCTTAAAGGTAACTGAGTAAGCAACCTGGGTGATATGACAGTGACACAAACATCTAGGACAGTCAGACTCACAAGGGAAGACAGGTCTCAAGGCTAGTTCCAGTCAGTCCCGGGGGAGGGCTGTGCGCACAAGGAGGACATGTGACCTGGACACATCTGGCAGTCAGATTCATTCCAACAGAAGGTGAGTGACCGTACCCATGCCTCGCCTGACCTCAGAAAGGTGGGACCACTTGAAGCCCAAGCCATGGACTTGATAGAGCTGTACGCCACATCAGGACTGAGGTAGGAGACTTCAGCCATGGAGATATGACCTCTGACTGAACACCTCTCCACCACCCCACAGGCCAGCCCAAGTCAGCACCATCCGTCATGCTGTTCCCACCCTCCCCTGAGGACCTCAGTGCCAACAAGGCCACCCTGGGGTGCCTCATCAGTGACTTCTACCCCAGCGGCTTCACGGTGGCCTGGAAGGCAGGCAGCACCACTGTCACCCAAGGCGTGGAGACCACCAAGCCCTCCAAACAGAGCAACAAGTACGCAGCCAGCAGCTACCTGAGCCTGTCGCCTGACCAGTGGAAATCTCGCAGGAGATTCACCTGCCAGGTCACACATGAGGGGAGCACCGTGGAGAAGAATGTGGTCCCCGCAGAGTGCTCTTAGGTGCCTGAGACACCTTGCCTCCCACGTGGATGTGCAGCCATTAAACCTCCAGGAAGGATTCCCCACACACCAAGATCGTCCTAGGCCTTCTTCCAGCACTCAATCATTGTTCAATAAATGTCTCTTATTCAATCAGAAATCATGCTGTCTAGTCTATTAGAGTTCACCTTTTCTGTTCTGAGCTCAACCGTCTTAGGGGGAAAATCACTTTTTGGCCTCTTGGGATGGGAGCCCACATGAAGATTGGCTTCCACATGTTTTCTGAATAGCTTAATTCTCACCTAAAATGGCCTGAGAATATTCCTTCACAGATGATACAATCAGTGGAAACAAGAAAAATCATCCACCACAATGTCTGCATACTTTCTTTTTTTTATTACCATGTCTTCTGCCAAAAATAGCTGCACTCACTAATCGTGGGTACCCTAGTGACTCCTAGTATAATCCTGAGTTTCTCTCTGTACCTAGCACCACATCATCTACAACTTGCGGCCTCCTATGATGTCTACACTTCTCTTTTTATAGACCCCCACACAATGCCATGTTTTCCCTGGCTTCCTACCCCATCTGAGCATTCCCCATCATACCACCTTAGAGCCTCCTCCCATCCTTATGAAAATCCCTTGACCTACCTCCCTAGGATCAATCACCTGTTCTCCGCCCCCCCCCCCGAACAACTCCTTGTCACGCTTCCTACAGGAACCTTTGCCTGGATGTTGGTCACTCACACCCACACTCCCACTGCTGGCACCTCTACGCAACACTGTCATTTCCTTTCCACTTGCATCCAAGGTCTCTGGGAGACAGACACTAGTTATGCTCTTTAGGACCCGCTGAGGCCAGGCCAACCAATGAACCCACCGCTTGTGCTTAGGTTATATCTGGGACCTCTATGTTACAAATCAAGGCTCACATTCTGGGAATGGCTGCTGGCAGGTTTCTCAACTGACTCATCTCCTTAGGATCTCAGTGTGGGTTCTGATCATAACACACACAAGCACACACACAAGTACCAATGAACAGAAACATACATGCACACACATGATGATCATAGAACCATTGGTTCATTTATAACACTGCCATGGTGAACAGCTCCATGGAAGCATCAAATTGAGTGCAGGTAGAAAATGTACTGTGGCCCAGGATGGGATATGAACAAAGAAAACTCAGTGCCTGCAGAAGTTACCAATGCCAGCCAGTGCCAGTGACAATAGAAGGCCCTGCAGATTGTGGTCTAGGCTGGAGTGAGACAAGCAACCTCATGAGCAGGTGGGAGGGAGTTGAGAAACATAGTGCTATCAGTAAAGAAAGTGAGGGTTCTGGCACAGTGTACGACTGTGTCACAGAAATAACAATTCCAGACCTCTGTGTTCCTTGTGTGAGCTCTGCAGATAACATCCCCAGGTCTGGATGCAGGCCAGGGATCTGGATGTAAGAGACCCTCACAAAGTGAAGATCTTATATATGGATACAGAATGTGTCCTGTGTGGCAGGGTCATAATGTGCTAGTGATGCTCCTGTATGGGAGGCATGTGTGATCTCATTCAGTGGAAAGGTCCAGCACAGATTCCCATACTTCATCTCAGGGCAAAATCGTTGGAACCTCCCCACTCATGAAGGATCTGCCAGATCTATCCAGCTTGTACTCATTCACATATCCCTAGAGCACAACAGCTGAGCTCACTGGTCTAGAGACGGATTAAATAGTGACCATGCTACCTTCCAAGAGAGACAGCCAAAGGCATGGACTCGGGAGCTCTAGGCCTAGAGAGGGATCTAAGTGCTGGGGGAAACATGACTCTCCTCCCAACACTTCCCATTCCTGACCCCAAACTTGCATGGTTTGATGTGCTGAAGATGTGGTGGCATATCCAGGATCCTCCCCATGAGTCCCAAGGCCCCCAGCTCCATCACCTCTGTGCTGAAACAGCCCTGCTCACCCCTTTCACAATGACATCCTGACACAGACTGAGGAGAGCACCCAGTGCCTTCATAAGAATGACACTATCTGGGAATTTTGATGCCATACTGGGAAAGGGTCTCCCCAACCCCTCCCCATGACAGAAGATGGATGGAATCTGGTCCCTCGATGGAAATGATATTCCAGGTCCCCAGGGGTCACCCCCATCACCCACCCATCTGCCTGACCAGCAACCGCGACAAGGAGGATGGGTGTTGACTCTCCCGTGCAGCTGCAGGTGGGCTTGGGTCATGGGTTGGGCTAACAGAGGGTTTGTGTTCATGCCTGTGTCACAGTGTGGTATCTTCGGTGGAGGGACCCATCTGACCGTCCTCGGTGAGTCTCCCACTTTCCCTCCTACTTCGGATGCAGTGTACAATTTCTGGAGATTTTTCTCGGCTTTCTATTATGACCTGGGCTCAGGATAAAGGGTGGTGGAGTCTGTAAGTTTTCCTCTTGTGTCTGCCACTCATCACCTCCTCCAGTCCCCCCTTGTCAGATGTGTGGTCAGGGCTATACTGTACCATCCCCATGAACCTTTCTTGACCTAGACCTGAACTCAGGAGTTGCTGAGGACCAGTTCTCCCCACAGACCTAATACTCTGGACTCAGGAATAGTTGGCTCCACAGTCAGGGTATCTGGACTCCAAGTCTCTGAGGATAATTCAGTGGTGAAGGGAATGTTTCTGGGTATTCGGATGACAAAAGGGACTTGAGATGTGGGAAGAACTCTGGGGACAGCTCAGTCACTGAGTTATATTCACGTGGGGTCCAAGGCAGATGACAACATAAAACAAAGTGAGTAGAGCCTTGGTGTGGAAACTTGGAGACATGGAGCAGAAAGTAGGTCAAGCGGGTTAAGGATAAAGAGAGGATGTCAGAAAAAAAGGGGCCCAACACCCCGGGCCCTTCCACCTCTACAGGGACAGTCAGGACAACAGCAATAGGACAGGTATCAGGACCATGTACTGAGATCAGGACAATCAGGCTGCATAAGAACATCCATTCAAGCCCACCACAACAGGGAAGCACCCTAAAAAGATACATGGGGACAGAATCACATGATACAGACAGGTGACCGGGAGAGTGGCTGCAATGCTTGCAGAAGTGCTAACACAGACAGATCCCCGAAAATCAATTCAAAGAACAGAGATTTCCTCAGAATAGATATAAACCATTCTGAAAATTTGGTTCCAGGAGTCCAAGGATAATTGCAGGGTGAAGGAAAGAAAGTGGGGCACTCGGGCTGCATGCAGTGTATGGGGTGAGGGGTAAAATGTGGGGACAGCCCACGTGTAGCATTCGGTCTTCAGCTCATCCCAGCTGGAAAGCTGCCTGCAGCACATTGGGCAAAGCACTGGCCTGGGGACTTGGAGGCATGAAGGTGGAAGTGAGACAAGGGGGCCAAGGAGGTCATCAGAAGAGAAAGGCCCCAGGGTGCTGGACCCTTCTACATCTTGAGAACAATAGGCATACCAAAATCAGGACAGTTCTCAGGAGAGTGTTCTGTCAGGACATTCAGGCAGCAGGGGTACATCTCTTCATAGCCCACTAAGAGAGGAGTGCTCCTTGAGCAGATACACGTGGTCCAAGTATCCTGATAGGGACAAGTGACAGGAATGTTGACTGCCACCCTTAAAGAAATACTAAACAGACAGACCCCCCCGTAAACTTCACAGAAAAAGGAGACCCTTCAGAGCAGACATGGTCCAACCTCTAAACTTAAGATTCACCTCATCTGCAAAGTCTCCATCTACAGGAATCCCTGGAATCCAGCTCCAGGACTCTGACTTCTTACCTACACAGAATCCCCAAAGGGGAGGTACAGCTATTGGGAGACTGCAAGGCTTCAATGATGGTGTGAAGGGATCTGGGGGCAAGAAACCTAGTTTTCAAATGGTAACACAGCCCTGTAACAGGACAGACTAGTTTTAAGGTAATTGAGTTAGCGACCAGGGGGATATGGCAGTGACACAAACATCTAGGAAAGACAGACTCAAGGGAAGGCTGTCTCAGGGCTACTTCCAGCCAGTGCTGGAGGAGAACTGTGTGGATTAGGAGGATATGTGACCTGGAGAGAATCTGAAGCCATGCAGTGAGTGACCCAACACTACAGAATCTGGCAGTCAGATTGATTCCAACAGAAGAAGGTGAGTGACTGTACTCATACCTCGCCGGACTTCAGGGAGCTGGGACCACTTGAGGCCCAGGCAATGGACAGGACAGAGCTGTTCCCCATATCAGGACTGAGGTAGGAGGCTTCAGCCATGGAGATATGACCTCTGACTGAATACCTCTCCACCACCCCACAGGCCAGCCCAAGTCAGCACCATCTGTCACGCTGTTCCCGCCCTCCCATGAGGAGCTCAGAGCCGACAAGGCCACCCTGGTGTGCCTCATCAGTGACTTCTACCCCAGCGGCTTCACGGTGGCCTGGAAGGCA
>NC_043713.1:70601633-70605919 GCF_006229205.1 Suricata suricatta
GTCCTCATGTTGTCTGAGGAGTAGCTTAACTCTCAGGTAAAATGGCCTGAGAATGTTCCTCAGCAGGAGATACAATCAGCAGACACAAGAAAAGCCATCCACCACAATGTCTGCATACTTTCTTTTCTCTGTGAACCATGTCCTCTGCCAGTCATAGCTGCCCTCACTGATCTTGGTTCGCCAAGTGACTTGTAGAAAAACCGCGAGGTTCTCGTTCTCCCTGGTGCTACACCGTCTACAACTTGTGATCTCTTACGATGTTCAGTCTACTCTTTTAATAGACCCCTACTCAATGCCATGTTTTCCCTGGTTTCCTACCCCTTCTGAACGCTCCCCATCATTCCATCTTAGAGCCTTCTCCCTTCCCTATGAAAACCCCTGGTCGTACCTCCCTAGGGACACTGTCACTTCCTTCCCACTTGCATCCAAGGTCTCTGGGAGACAGACCCTAGTTATGCTTTAGGACCCGCTGAGGCCAGGCCAACCCAGGAACCCACCACTTGTGCTTAGCTTCTATGCCTGGGACCTCTATGTTATAAATCAAGGCTCACATTCTGGGAATGGGCTACTGACATCTTTCTCAACTGACTCATCTTCTGAGGATCTCAGTGTGCATTTTCACCATAACACACAGGCACACACTCACACAGGTACCCATGAACAGAACCATACATGCACACACATGATGATCACAAAACCATTGGTTCATTTATAACACTGCCATGGCGAACATCTCCATGGACGCATCAGAATGAGTGGGGGTAGAAGTTGTTGCACGGCGCTCCAGGATGGGACATGAACACAGTAAACTCCGTACCTGCAGAAGCTACCAATGCCAGTCAGTGGCAATAGAAGGCCCCGCGGATTGTGGTCTAGGCTGGCGTGAGAAAAGTAACCTCATGAGCAGGTGGGAGGGGGTTGAGAAACAAAGTGAGAGCAATCAGGAAAGACAGCGGGGGTGCTGGCTCAGTGTGACACTGTGTCACAGAAAGAACAATTCCAGACCTGTGTGTCCCTTGTGTGAGCTCTGCAGATGACATCCCCAGGTATGGATGGAGGCCAAGGCCCTAGATGTAAGAGACGCTCACAAAGTGAAGGTCTTGTATAGGGATACAGTATGTGTCACTATATTAGTGATGCTCCTGTATGAGAGGTATGTGTTACTCTCATTCAGTGCAATGGTCCAGCACAGATTCCCGCACTTCAGCTCAGGGCAAAATTGTTGGAACCAGTGAGTGCCTCCCCATCCAGGAAGGCCCTGCCAGGTCTATCCAGCTGGTATTCCACCACATACCGCTTGGGCATGACAGTTGCCCACTAGGGGTTCAGGACAGGGACCAAACAGTGACCATCCTGCCTTCCAAAAGAACCAGCCAACGACACGGATTCAGGAGCTCAGAGCCTAGAGAGGGATCTAAGTGCTGGGGGAAACATGACTCTCTTCCCAACTCTTCCCATTCCTGACCTCAAACTTGCATGATTTCCTGGGCTGAGGATGTGGAGACATATCCAGGATCCTCCCCATGTCTGCAAAGGGCTCCCAGATCCATCACCTCTGTGCTGAAACAGTCCTGCTCACCCCTTCCACAATGACATCCTGACACAGACTGAGGAGGGCACCCAGTGCCTTCCTAAGAATGGAGTCAGCTGGGAATGCTGAAACCATACTTGGAAAGGGTCTCTCCAACCCCTCCCCATGATGGAAGATGGATGGAATTTGATCCCTCCATGGAACTGAAGTTCCAGGTCCCCTGGGGTCATCCCCATCACCCACCCATCTGCCTAACCAGCACCCGTGACAAGGAGGCTGGGCTTTGGGTCCCCTGTGCAGCTGCATGTGGGCCTGAGTCCAGAGTGGAAGAGCTGGCAGTGGGTTTGTGTTCATGGCTGTGTCACAGTGTGTTGTCTTCGGTGCAGGGACGCATTTGACCGTCACTGGTGAGTCTCCCTTTTTCCCTCCTCCTTCGAATCCAGTGTACAATTTCTGCAGATTTTTCTCTGCTTTCTACTATGACCTGGGCTCGGGATGAAGGTCACGGCAGTCTAGAAGTTTCCCCCTTGTGTCTGGGATTCATCACCTTCACCAGTCCCATCTTCTCAGTTTTGTGGTCAGGGCTACAATGGACCATGCTCATGAACCTTTCATAATCTAGATCTGCATTTGGTCTCGCTTTGGCTCTAGTTCTCCCAACAGACCTAATCCTCTGGCCTCTGGGATGGTTGGTTCCACAGTCAGGGTATCTGGGCTCCAAGACTCTGAGGGTAATTTAGCAGGAAAGGCTAGTCTCGGGTATTTAGATGACAAAAGAGCCCTGAGGTGTGGGAGGGATTCTGGGGATGGCCCAGGCACTGGGTTTTATTCACATGGGGTCCAAGACTGAGGACAACCTAAAACAAAGTGAGTAGAGCCTTGGTGTGGGAACGTGGAGACATGGAGTAAGAGGTGGGAAAAGGGGGTCAAGGATTAAGAGAGGACATCAGAAAAAAAGGGGCACAACAGCCAGGGCCCTTCCACCTCTACAGGGACAGTCAGGTCAATAGCACTAGGACAGGGTTCAGGGCCAAGTTCTGAGGTCAGGAACATCAGGCTGTGTGGGAACATCCATACACATCCCACCACACCAGGAAAGCACCATGAGAAGATACACGGGAATAGAATTCCATGATACAGACAGGTGACAGGGAGAGTGACTGCAAGGCTTGCAGAAGTGCTAAGACAGACAGATCCCCCAAAATCAATTCACAGAGAGATCCCTCAGAACAGACATAAACCATCCTGCAAATTTGGGTTCAGAAGTCCAAGGAGAATTACATGGTGAAGGCAAGGAAGTGGGGCACTTCGGCTGCATGCAGGGCCATGGAGTGAGAAGGGGAAATCTGGGCAAGGCTCAGGTGTAGCATTCTGTCTTCAGCTCCTCCCAGCTGGAGAGCTGCCTGCAGCACAGTGAGCAAAGCACTGGCCTGGGGACTTGGAGGCATGAAGGTGGAAGTGAGACAAGGGGGTCAAGGAGGTCATCGGAAGAGAAAGGCCCCAGCATGATGGACCCTTCTACATCTTGAGAATAATAAGGACACCAAGATCAGGACAGGTCTCAGGAGGGTGTTCTGTCAGGACATTCGGGCAGAAGAGGTATATCTCTTCATAGCCCACTAAGGGAGGATTGCTCCTTGAGCAGATATATGTGGTCCAAGTACCCTGATAGGGACAGGTGACAGGAATGTTGGCTGCCACCCTTCAAGAAATACTAAACAGAGAGACCCTCCCCCAGTAAACTTCACAGAACAAGTAGACCCTTCAGAGCAGACATGGCCCAACCTCTAAACTTAAGATTCACCTCACCTGCAAAGTCTCCATCTACAGGAATCCCTGGAATCCAGCTCCAGGAATCCCATTTCTTACCCACGCAGAATCCCCAACAGGGAGGGGCAGCTGTTGGGAGGTGGGCAAGGCTTCAACAATGGTGTGAGGGGCTCTGGGGGGAAGAAACATACTTTTAAATGGTAACACAGCCCTGAAACAGGACAGGCCAGTTTTAAGGTAACTGAGTAAGCGACTTGGGGGATATGGCAGTGACACAAACATGCAGGAAAGACAGACTCACAGGGAAAGGCAGGTCCCAGGGCTAATGCCAACCAAACCTGGGGACTGCTGTGTGCCCTAGCAGGATATGTGACCTGGGGAGAATCTGAGGCCATGCAGTGACCCAGACACTACAGAATCTGGCAGTCAGATTCATTCTAACAGCAGGTGATTAACCGTACCCATGCCTCACCTGACCTAGGGCACTGGGATCACTTGAGGCCCAAGCCATGGACATGACAGAGCTGTTCCCCACATCACGACTGAGGTAGGAGGCTTCAGCCATGGAGATATGACCTCTGACTGAATACCTCTCCACCACCCCACAGGCCAGCCCAAGTCAGCACCATCTGTCACGCTGTTCCCGCCCTCCCATGAGGAGCTCAGAGCCGACAAGGCCACCCTGGTGTGCCTCATCAGTGACTTCTACCCCAGCGGCTTCACGGTGGCCTGGAAGGCAGATGGTACCACTGTCACCCAAGGTGTGGAGACCACCAAGCCCTCCAAACAGAGCAACAACAAGTACGCAGCCAGCAGCTACCTGAGCCTGTCGCCTGACCAGTGGAAAGCTCGCAGGAGTTTCACCTGCCAGGTCACACATGAGGGGAGCACCGTGGAGAAGAATGTGGTCCCCGCAGAGTGCTCTTAGGTGCCTGAGACACCTTGCCTCCCACGTGGATGTGCAGCCATTGAACCTCCAAGAAGG
>NC_043713.1:70606019-70623807 GCF_006229205.1 Suricata suricatta
CTGAGCTCAACATCTTTAGGGGGAAAATCATTTATTTGGCCTCCTGGGAAAGGAACCCACAGGACGATTGGTGTCCTCATGTTGTCTGAGGAGTAGCTTAACTCTCAGGTAAAATGGCCTGAGAATGTTCCTCAGCAGGAGATACAATCAGCAGACACAAGAAAAGCCATCCACCACAATGTCTGCATACTTTCTTTTCCCTGTGAGCCATGTCCTCTGCCAGTCATAGCTGACCTCACTAACCTTGGGCCCCCTAGTTACTTCTAGAATAATCCTGAGCTTCTCCCAGTATCTGGCACCACACCATCTACAATTTGCACTCTCTTATGATGTCTACTCTCCTCTTCTTATAAACTCCCACTCAATGCCATGTTTTCCCTGGTTTCCTACTCCATCTGAGTGTTACCCATCATACCATCTTAGAGTCTTCTCCCTTCCTTATGAAAACCCCTGGTCCTACCTCCCTAGGGACAATCTCATGTTCTCACTCCCACGGACTCCCTCTCACTCTTCCTACAGGAAACTCTGCCTGGATGTTGGTCACTCACACACACACTCCCACTGCTGGCACCTCCACACAACAGTGTCACTTCCTTCCCATTTTGTTCCAAGTTCTCTGGGAGACAGACCCTAGTTATGCTCTTTCGGACTCGCCAAGGCCAGGCCAACCCATGAACCCACCACTTGTGCTTAGCTTCTATGCCTGGGACCCCTATGTTATAAATCATGGCTCACATTCTAGGAATGGGCTGCTGACATGTTTCTCAACTGACTCATCTTCTTAGCATCTCAGTGTGCGTTTTCATCATAACACACACAGGCATGCACACACACAGGTACCCATGAACAGAACCATACATGCACACACATGATGATAAAGAACCATTGGTTCATTTATAACACCGCCATAGTGAACATCTCTACGGAAGCATCAGAATGAGTAGGGGTAGAAGTTGTTTTACTGCGTCCCGGGATGGGACATGAACAAAGAAAACTTCGTACCCGCAGAAGCTACCAATGCCAGCCGGTGACAATAGAAGACCCTGCCAGTTGTGGTCTAGGCTGGAGTGAGACAACCAACCTCAGGAGCAAATGGGAGGCAGTTGAGAAACAAAGTGAGAGCAATTCAGGAAAGACAGCGGGGATGCTGGCTCAGTGTGAGACTATGTCACAGAAAGAACCCTGTCAGTCCTGTGTGTCCCTTGTGTGAGCTCTGCAGATGACATCCCCAGGTCTTGGTGCAGGCCAGGGCCCTGGATGTAAGAAGCCCTCACAAAGTGAACATCTTGTATAGGGATACAGCACGTGTCCTGTGTGGCAGGGTCGTACTGTGCTAGTGATGCTCCTGTATCAGAGGTATGTGTTACTCTCAGTGCAATGGTCCAGTACAGATTTCTACACACCAGCTCAGGGCAAAATTGTTGGAACTAGTGATTGCCTCCCACCCATGGAGGGCCTGCCGAGTCTATCCAGTTTGTATTCAGCCCACCCACACCTAGAGCATGACAGCTGCCCTCAAGGGGATCAGGACAGGGACTAATAAGTGACCATGCTACTTTCCAAAAGAACCAGCCAAAGGCATGGATTTGGGAGCTCAGTGCCTAAAGAGGAATCTAAGTGCTGGGGGAAACATGACTCTCCTCCCAACACTTTCAATTCCTAACCTCAAACTTGCATGGTTTTTTGCGCTGAGGATGTGGTGGCATATCCAGGATCCTCCCCAGGAGTCCCAAGTCTGCAAAGGGCTCCCAGATCCATCAACTCTCTATTGAAACATCCCTGCTCATCTCTTCCACAATGACATCCTGACACAGACTGAGGAGGGCACCCAGTGCCTTCCTAAGAATGGAGTCAGCTGGGAATGCTGAAACCATACTTGGAAAGGGTCTCTCCAACCCCTCTCCATGATAGAAGATGGATGGAATTTGATCCCTCCATGGAACTGAAGTTCCACGTCCCCTGGGGTCATCCCCATCACCCACCCATCTGCCTAACCAGCACCTGTGACAAGCAGGCTGGGCTTTCATTCTCCCATGTACTTGCAGGTGGGCCTGGGTCAAGGGTGGAAGGGCTGACAGAGGATTTGTGTTGAAGGCTGCATCACAGTGTTTTATTTTTGGCAGTGGGACCCATCTGACCGTCATTGGTGAGTCTTCCCTCTTTTCCTCCTTTTTTAGATTCAGTGTACAAATTCTGGAGACTTTTCTCTGCTTTCTATTGTGAACTGAGCCTCTGCTGTAGGTCTGTGCGGTTTGTAAGTTTTGCCTCTTCTGTCTGCCCCTCATGGTCTCCACCTTTCCGTCTTGTCAGATGTCTGGTCAGGGCTATATGGAACCATCCTCTTAAACCCTTCCTGGTCTAGACCTAAGCAAGATCTCAACTTGGCTCCAGCTCTTTCCTCACGGGAACCTTTCTTCTAGACTCAGGAATGGTTGCCTTCCACTCAGGATCTCTGAGTTCCCAGAGTCCAACGAAAATTGAGGGATGAAGTGCAAGTGACTGGGTTTCAGGCTGCTAGAGAGGACATGGGATGTGGGAAGGATTCTGGAGATGGCTGAGCACTGGGTTCCATCCTCAGTGTGTCCCAGGCAGAGGAAATCCTGAAGCACAGTGAGGAGAGCCTTGTTTTGGAACTTGGAGACATGGAGGAAGAAGTGGGACAAGGAAGTCAAGGATTAAGGGAAGATTTCAGAGGAGAAGGCCATGGGTGCTGGGACCTTCCACCTCCACAGGGACAATCAGGAAACCAGAATCAGGACAGGCCTCAGTACTGTGACCTAAGGTCAGGACAGTCATCAGGGGTACATCCCTTCATTACCCACAACAGGAAAGTGACAATGGCAGATATATGGGGTGGAGTCCCGCGATATGGACAGTTGGCAGCGACAGTGACAGGTTCCAGAAATGCTAAGACAGTCAGAGCCCCAGCATCAATTCACAGAGCAGGGAGATCACTCAGATCTGACATAGCCCAGCCTCAGAACTGAAAATTCACCTCACCTGCAAACTCTCTGTCACAGCATGCCATGGAATCCAGTTCCCGAAACTCCAACTTTTTACCTCACAAATATCCATAGGTAGAGTCCCTGTTGGTAGGGGAAGGCTGCAGTGATGATGTGATGGGCTCTGGAGACAGGAAACCTACTTTTCAGATGGTAACACAGCCCTGAAACAGGACAGGCCAGCTTTAAGGTAACTGAGTAAGCAACCTGGGGGATACAGCAGTGACACAAACATTTAGGAAAGATAGCCTCACAAGGGAAGGCTGGTCTCAGGGCCACTTCCAGCCAGTCCCGGGGGATGACTGTGTGAATTAGCAGGACATGTGACCTGGAGAGAGTCTGAGGCCATGCAGTGACCCTGACACTACAGAATCTGGCAGTCAGATTCATTCCAACCGAAGTTGAGTGACCATACCCATGGCTTTCCTGACCTCAGGCAGCTGGGACCACTTGAAGCCCAAGCCATGGACATGATAGAGCTGTTCCCCACTTCAGGACCGAGGTAGAGGGCTTCAGCCATGGAGATATGATTTCTGACTTAACACCTCTCCACCACCCCACAGGTCAGCCCAAGTCAGCGCCATCTGTCATACTGTTTCCGCCCTCCCATGAGGAGTTCAGTGCCAACAAGGCCACCCTGGTGTGCCTCATCAGTGACTTCTACCCCAGCAGTTTGACTATGGCCACTGTCACCCAGGGTGTGGAGACCACTAAGCCCTCCAAACAGCAACAACAAGTACACAGCCAGCAGCTAACTGAGCCTGTCACCTGGCCAGTGGAAATCTCACAGCAGATTCACCTGCCAGATCACATATGAGGGGAGCACCATGGAGAAGAATGTGGTCCCCGCAAAGTGCTCTTAGGTCATGAGACCCCCACCCACCTAATGGAGTCTAGAGCCATGGGATTTCCAGGAACGACACCCCTGGGACTAGTTCATTCCAGCCATTCACCCAGTACCCAATCCACACTCAATAAATTGTGTATATTCAATCAAAAATTGTGCTTTCTGGTTATTTGGGTTTAACATCTTTTTGTTCTGAATCAACTACCTTTTGGAACATCATTGTTTTGGATTTGTTGAAGAGGAGCCCACAGAAGTCATCCCCATTTTTTTAAAGGGGTAGGTAGTTTTGCTCCTAGACACAATTGCCAGAGAATATTCCAGAAAAGGAGATACAAACCACAGAACCAAGAGAGACCATTCTCTGACGTGCCTCTGCTTACTTTTCTTGCATGGCCCACATCAACCACCAGTTATACAGAAGTTCACTGCTCTTAGTTCCCTATGGACTCCCATAATAATGTCTGAGCTCCTCCCTGGACCTGAGTCTTTGTTGTCTGGTATTGGTCCCCCTCCTGAGATGTCCCACTCTCCTTCCATGAATGCCCTCAGTTTTCTTGGATTCCTACCTCATATGGACATTTCCCATGGTCACAGACTATAACATTCCTTCCTTATCAGCCATCCTTCCTCCCCAGGAACACTATCCTGTCTCCCTCCCATAGACACCTCTGTCATACTCACTAAGGATCCTCACTTCTCAGATCCTGGTCACTCAATCCCACACTTACAGGGGCGCCTCTCCACCCACATGTGTCACAAAGGCCCAGCTGTATTCAAGACTCTGGGAGGCAGGGAGCCCTTAGAGTATCCACTGCTGATGATATAAGAAGCACTAAAACAAAATGCCCATGGATGGTCACTGAGGCCATGAGTTCAATGACTAGACTACATTCTGGATTATACCTTGGGCAACTTTGAACTGTAAACTGACTCACCTTCTTAGGTTTGTGAATGGGCCCTGAGAACCAAGAAGTCTGCTGTGCTAGGAGCTGGCTCAGGATGGTGGGTCTAGGCTTCTTGTCACAGGCTGGGCATGCACACATACACAATAAACTCACACACACACACACCAAGACACATGCACACCTGCTATTGCACACATGGCCATGTTGCATGTTCTAGGAAATGTGGTGGGTGGCATCCAGAACCCTCCATGGGCCTCAGCTTTGCAGAGGGCACAGGCCCCATGATGTCTGTGTTGGAAACTGTACTTTCTGATCTTCCAGGTAGCATTCCCCAAACAAGGTAAGCCATACACAAGAGCTCCTGCCAGGAGCTACCTGGGTTATGATATATCACTCAGATATTTCCTCCTATCTTTCCATGGTGAGGGCTGGAAGGAAGCTCACTCCATGAGGAAGAGAAGGTGCATTGGGGAGAGGGGCCCTGTCTCAAGCTTCTGTGGGCCAGCCCACCACCCACAAAGATAAGGCTGGACTTTGAGCCTCCTAAGCAGCTGCAGATGGGCTTGGGTTTGATGGGGAGGGGCATGGTACTAGGGCTGACAGAGGGTTGTGTTCGAGGCTGTATTACTGTGCTATGTGTTCAATGGCGGGATCCAGGTGACCATAATAGGTGAGTCTCCCTTATTCTCTCCCTTTGGGGACCAGAGTCAAATTTGAGAGCATTTTCCTTTCCTTTCTCTCTTGAGTATGGCTGGGTTCTGAGTCACTCTGGAATTCTGAAACCTTTACCTTTTGTCTGGCCACCCCACCCCCTGTAGTCTATTCCTGCTCTGAAGCACCTGGTGGGACAGAATGGGCCAGTTCCAGTGACCTCTTCTTGCCCTTCTTCACTATGACTCAGAGCTCTTTTTCCAGTTGACCATCTCCTCCAGCCTCTAGGGTGGGAGTCCTCATTTGTCTTTATGGTATATATTTATTCTTATCCAGAATAGCCCAGGGAATGTTTCAGAATAGATGATAGGCCAGCAGGACAAGATAACACACCTTCTGGACCTTCTCTATATTTATCATTCTTGTACCAACCATGTCCACTCCAGTGGTTTTGGGGCCCATTGCCCATGACTCCTCAGGGCCTCCTTGTTATTGTCTAGGCTCCTCCCTGGAATAATGGTATCTCACTCTCTGAGACTGTGTGGCAAGAACCTCCTCCTTGGAAGGAAGGAGAACCTGAGGGACAGAAACCTTGTTGAATACAGACAGACCAAACCAGACAGACATAAGCCCTGTATGAAGATACTAAGGCTAGTTACCTGCAGGGATATCTCAGACAGACTGATGCTGTAAGACTGATGGATTTCCCAAAGAGATATAAGGTCTGAAGGCTGATGCCAGCCAGGACCAGAAGAGCTCAGGGGTGGGGTGATGAGTTATGTGGATGGGTGAACCTGCAGGGAAACTGAAGCCAAAAATAAGGTGCCAGAACTCCCCTGATTCAGGCACTGGGATTCCCCTGATGGACGTGAGGGGGGGAGTCTTTCCAGGCCCCATGCCCATCATCCCCAACCCTGCCCCCTACACCCAATCAACTCTCAATACAATGTCTTTTTGTCAATCAGAAATCATGCTCTCTGCTCATTCTTTTTTGGTCTCATATTTAATTTTCAACTTTCCAGAATCCTCAAGGAGGGGCACTTGCAATCCTTGGCACCCAGTGGAAAAGCAACCTGAGGGGAAAGGCTCAGTCCCCCTGGGGGCATCGCCCAGAAACCTGGCCAAGTCATGAGGACTCTGGTCACTAGAACCTCAGTCCCTCTGTCTCCTCCTTCCTCCATTCCTCCTTCAGAACACAGCTATGCCCATTCCCTGCTACCTACCTGGTCAGAGCTGACCATGTGCTGACCTCCAGATAAGCCCTCCCTCCATGATCTTGTGGGGACCCTCTACACCCCCAGCATCCCCTCTTTCCTCTGGCCTACACCCCTTCTGTTCCTGGTCCTCACCCTCTGTATGTCTTCCTTCCTCTCTGCCCAGCTCAGCTCCTGCCCCTTTTTACCCACTTCCTATCCTTCCCTCAGGCTGGAACACCCATAGAGTCCAGTACATTCCAGTAGTTTAGCTTTAGAGGCTCTTAAATCTGGGGACCACTCTGATTCCTTACCCAATGGGAGGTTCAGAGATGTAAGAGGAATAGGAGGAAGCCAGGAAAGAAACTGTCCCACAAAAGGTCTGCCCCAAGGTTCAGGTACTTGCCAAAATGAGCTCTGTGCTTCCGAGGAATCAAAGCAAGGAGGGAAATAAGTGTCCCCTAATTTCTCTGAGAATAAACATAGCGTTTGCTAGAGGGAAATGGGTGTCTCAACACTGAGGTCAGGCTTCTTGTACCATAATAAAAAATTGTTTTTACCCAAGGCCTCCCCATTGATGGTAATCAGGCTCTGACACACACATAACTACCAGGCAGCCTCAGGATATGTCAATGACCATGAGGAGGCTGTAACCACTTCTGGATAAGGAGCTCTCTGTCTCCCTTACCACCAGGTCACCATCGCTTGGTGGTGTGGGGGTGCTTACATAGATGCAGTCCCCTGATTTGCCCCAGTGTGACCCAGCCAGGCAAACTCCTGCCCCTGGATCCAGAATGGACCCGTGGCACAAAATCAGAGCTCCCTGCACCCATTGCATGTTAAGCCCACTCCCACTCCGCCTGGTGGCCCCCTGGGTATTCTAGGTCCTATGAGCCATTCCCAAAATCATGCCCCAACTCTGCCAAAGAAAAATGGGGTACTATCTCAGGTGTGTGGTTCAGAAAGTCTTCTTTCTTTCCCCCACTTCTGGGGAGGCAGGTGGAGCATCATTTATTCAGAACTATCTCCATTCAATCCTGGATGTCATTGAGAAAGCCAAGGTCCCTCTGGAGACTTTCTTGGTGGTATTGTGAGGCTCTGGGGCTCTGGCTGCTTTCTGACAATGAGAGTGGTGAAAAGAACAAGCCCCGGCACCCTCAGCCCTTCCAGCTGGATCCCTGGGCTCTCATTCCTCCCCTGAACTACAAGGGGCTACAGGGGGATGGGCCAGGTATGTCATCATGGGCAGGGTCCACACTGAGTGTCCTGGGGAAGTCTCTTTAGGCTCCTTGAGTTTATTTCCTATGGCTGTTGTCACAAATCACTGCAAACTGAGTGCCTGAATACAACACACACTTATTCTCTTATAGGTCTGAAGGTTAGAAGTCTGAAATGGGTCCTAAAGTCAGAAATCCAAGTGTCACAGGGCCACTCCCTCTAGGGGCTCAAGACTCCTCTGTATCCATGTTTGCATTCCTGGGCTTTTGACACCTCCTTCCCTCCTGTCAAAGTTTCAGTGGCATCTTCAAGTCTCTGTCCCTTTCTGTATGACCTTTGCTTCTACTGCCACATCATCCCTCCCACTTTCTTCTTCCCTTGAAAAGACCCTACCTGAGGCCATCCACATAATTCAGAATTATCTCTCCACCTCAAAGTCCTTAATTCTATCACATCTGCAAAATCCCTGATAACAGGGAAAGGAAAAAGTTCTGGGGGTTAGGACATGGAGAACTTTGGGGGCCTTATTCAGCTTATTACAGCAAATATTCGGCACCCAGGAAGAGACAAGCCACAAGCACTCAGTGTACAGAAAAGACTATTTATTGCACACTGGAACCTGCCAGCAGAGTCACCTCCAAAGGCTGAGCCCCAAACCTTGGTATCGCCTCCTTTTATGGCTGGGATGGTAGGTGGCTGAGAGACAAAAGAAAAAGGGGAGGGGGCCCTTATCAGTGGTGCTATCCGGCAGTTGGTGGGCACAGAAGGCAAACAAGTTTACAGAAGCCAAAAGTATGCAAGCGGAGTATCAGCCTCAGGCATCTGGCTGACCCCTTTTATCTTGTTTTTACTAGCTTTTCTTCTCAAGCTGACCACAACTCATTGCTCGGTTTTTCTAGGGGTCTGGAAACTTTCTCCCATGTTCCTCTCCCTCCTGATATCCTGCCCAGTCTGAGCCACCCCTGGGGCCTCCTTGGCCCAGGCTCTCCCCCTGGCCTTTCAGATGCTTCTCCTCCTGGGGTCACAGGAAAGGGTCTTTGATTTTAGCTACAGCTTTGGGACATTCTTCCAACTGGTCCCCAGCTAAATGTTCTCTAGGCCTTACTTGTCAGTAATCAAACTGCTCTTGGAAGAAGATCATGTCCTATGATCCTTGTCCTATGGATGGAGACACCACAGCTCAGAGACCAAGTGACCTGCCCAAGGTCACAGCAAGAACTGAACCTGAACACCCCAATACCAGCTAATCTAGATCTCAGCTCCTGACGACGAGTTCCAGGCCACACTCAGCACCATACACACCCCAGCCAGGCCCTCCTGATTTGTCCAGCTTTCTTCCTGTAGACCTCTGAGTCACCCTGAACTCAGGTCCCTGCCACAGAATCCACAGCCTTAGGGGACAGAATTGTAGGGGCTGACAGGGACCGGACCTAGGGGGATGGAACCTTGGGTTAGAGTATCTACATTCCTCATGTCTCTTCACCTTCCTCTGGGTCAAAAGTCAGGGTCAAGGCACACAGGAGAGGGGACAAAGGCCTGGAGATCCCACCTCAGTCTCTGGGAGGTGAGGGTCACAGCAGGGCTCACCCTTGGCTGCCACAACACTGAGAGATGCAGCCCCTGGCAGCTGGCTTCTCCAGCCCAATCCCCCTGACTCCCTTGTCCAAGTTGCTCCCTCAGGATCCAGGGACTCTCAGTAACACCTTCACTCAGGAGGATGATCTCCTCAGAGAAAAGCACACAAAACTCTCTGAATGAGGGTCCAGTGTCAAGCACCGCCACTGCTTCAAGGCTGGCTGTTGAATGGAGCCATTGACTCAAGTGGAATTCTCCAGGTAGCACATACCTTGACAGGTGAGGACACCAGGCTGCTTTCCCACTCTGTTCTTGGCTCCCCCACCCCTACCTCAGTCCACTTCCACCCCAGCCCTTTCCTGCTGCGAACCTTCTGGCACTCCCATTTCCTCCAGAATTATGTCTGCTGACCTGAAATGTCACCAAAGCTCCAGGGGAAGGCACAGAAGGGCATCCAGGAGAGGGGATCTGACATCTGGAACCTTCAGGCCCCAGGATGGACTGACACCCTGTGAAGAAGTGCGGCGTGGTGGGGATGGAAGGTGATTGGCCTCTGGGACCTAACTTCCAAAAACTCTCCCACCCAAGTCCCATCAATGAAATCTCAGTGACACCCATTTCCCCGAGGTCACTGTAAATGAATGCCACTCCAGCCCCCTTCTTCTGGCCCTGCTTGGTCTGGCCACATTGGTAATGGCCAGCAGTCAGGGCTGCCTCAGGGACCCCACTCTATCTCTATCAGAGGGCAATTTCTCAGTTGCAGCACAGCTTTCAGGCCTCAATAACTCAAATGTGAGGAGCTACCATCCTTCCCAAGATGGCCATGACAGGACCACTGGGGAAAGAAGTGATTTAGAAGTAATGAAATGCCTTGACTCAGGGATAGCCCATCTGTAACCTGACAGACTCCTGAGGATTCGATTTCCCAGTAAGAAGATAATGGAGCATCAGTGTGTGAACCCACCGTCTAACAGACTGTGTGGGAAACCCCCTGTAAAGCTGGGTCACTGGGGAGTCCATCAGGGTCTCTGACCTCCCTCAGTTATCAGTGGCTTCCAAGGCACTTGGTCACTCAAGAGTAGATCATCTGGTGCCCCAGGCTACCTCTTCAGGCACCCCTTCACCCAGGAACGCTCTGACCCTCCAGGTTGGCACATCCAGGCCAATTCACCTTCCAGTCACCTTCTCCTGTCCTTGGCCATAAACCCCCTCTTCCTCCCACCCCAGAACTCATCTTGGATGCCACCTTCTTTCCTGTTGCTATCTACCTCTCACTTACAACATGACCCCAGGGCTCTGTGTCCCCCTTTACCTTGTCTCAAACTAGCTGGTCTCCCTGTCATCCCACCTCTCCCCTGCATTTTCCAGGGTATCATCTATGGCCCTCAAGTGCTCTAATCCAACTGTATCCTCACTGTTTTCCTCTCTGCCCACCACTAGGTAGACTTGAGAACCACACACCATTCTCCCTTAAACTTCTCAGGCCCCCAAAGCCCCTCTCCTGAGTTGTCTTTTGTATCCTCTATCCTTCTCCACCCACTTTGCTCTGGTATTGCCCCTCAGGGTCACAGGGCTGGCCCCATCATCCACTCTTTCTTTCTCTTTATAAGTCATAAACTGGTTCTAAAAAGAACTTGTTTTTTTGTTGTTTTTTTTTTACCAGCCCTATCTCCCAGCCTTACCTTGGGCTCCACAACCCAACCAGGCTGCTGACCTCACTTCTGATGGTGGTGCCCTGCCCCACCAAAGCCCACCAACCTGAGTCAGCTTGATGAGGTGCCTCAGGTGGGGCCACACCTCCCTCCGTCTCACAGAAGCTGGACTGGGTGCTGGGCCAACATCACTGGGCCCCTCCATGACTGCTGCTCAGCAATGGGATTGTCCCTTGCTCTGCCACAGTTGTTTTCTCATAGGCCATATGGACAGTGACCCCTAGCTGAGCACTGCTTCTGATGTCTGACATGTGATTCCCAGACCCCCCCCAACACACACAGGTAGATGCTAATACCCCCCCCCACACACACACACGCATTAGGGATCAAGAGGCAGAGGTTCTCAGAGCTGGTCATGGTCACACAGAGGAGAGACACCCAGGCTTCCTGACACAAGATCACCACACCTTCCCCCATACCAGACAGGAAGTTGTGCCTGCCTAGTTCCTGCTGGTGTTCAGGGATCCCCAAACTGAGGCCACTGTGCCACAAGAGAAGGCTGTGCCTATGTCAGGAAAAGGTGCTGAGCACATAGAAACCCACAACCTCCAGAAATCAGGGGCATCCTTAAGGATCTGTAGAACCTGAGTTCTTCATTCTATATTGACTTAGTGTGGGTAGGAAGCAGGCAGGAAGGCAGTTATGGGAGGACTCTCTGAATCCACAAAGCAAAGCAGGGGTGGGTGGTGTATACCTACACCTATACCTTCACAGATGAGAAAATTGAGGCTCTGATAGCGTGGGGAGGAGCACTGCTAGGGTCACACAGTGAGTTGCTGTTGATCTCCTCCCCAGGATCTTTCCACAGCAGCTCATCCCAACATGACTTGTCATTAATTCATTCATTTAAAAACCCTCAGTGTGCACTGCTGTGGGCCAGAGCTGGGTGCAAGGGACAAAGACCATGTGCCCTAGAAGAGCTCATGTGCTGTAAAAAGACAGTTGTGGAGACTACCACTGACCACCACCCTCATCGTCCCCAGATCAGCTCCTAGCCAAATGAGCATCTGATGCAACAGATACTGCTCACTTAAAATTGAACCAACAGAAACATCAGCAGGACGCCTAACGCTGCCATCACTGTCCCTTATGGATCCTTGGAGGCCCTATTAGAATTGTCATAGTCCATTTCCTTGAAGGTCACTGACCATGAGGGTCACACTGGGACTGCCCTGTACAGTTCAGAGCAGGGTCAATCCTCCCTTGAAGGAGTGACTGCCCCGGGGACAAGCAAGCAGGTCCATAAAGGGTGAAACCCTCACAAAATAGAGAAGAGTAGCAGGTCTGGGGAGGGGGCCTTGGCCTGACCCCTCCCTGTGACCTTGGGCATCCCCCTCCCTTCTAGGCCAGCTGCCTGCTAGAGTCCTGGCTGAAGGACTGGACTGAGTCAGATGGGGGAAGGAGGTTGTGGCTTCCTGCTCAGCCCCAAAACCAGAGCTCAGAATAGCCTCAGGCAGAAGAGGGCAGAGAGATGCTGGGGGGAGGGAGGGGAAGAGAGGTTGAAGCTCTGGGCCTAAAGGGAGAGAAGAAGGAGGTGACAGCTCTGGGACCTGGGGGAGGGGTGGGAGTGAGGAAGGTGTCAGCTCTGAGTCTTGGGGAAGATTGAGGTGGGAAGGGGAGGTGTTTGCCCTGGGCCTTGGGGGAAGCCCAGGAGGACTCCTACTGAGCTGAGCTGAATGACTTTCCCATCTGCCCAGCCCCCCCTGTGAGGCCTGCACAAGCAGGAAGACAGTGCTGCCCAGCCAAGCCTACCCAGGGGGACATCGTCATCCTTCACTCCCACAGTATTCACTGAGCCTGGCAGCACTGAGAATGGCACTGACCACACCTGTGTCTTCTGGGGATATGGACCCCAAGAACACCTGCGTCCCAACACAAAGATCCAAACCTAGGTTCCCAGCCACCTGAAAAATAGTTTCCAGGAGTGTCAAACAGTCAACTGCCCACTGTAATGCCCACTGTACTGGCTTAGTGACACATGACATGGCACAATGACAATCCACGTCTCAGAGTGGACTCTCCTCTACCCTCTCTTCCTCCCTATATATTAGCCTTTACTCTAGGTTCTCTGTGGCTTCGGCAAAGGTTCCATATCTTCCTGTATGATCACATATCTAACCTCCTCTGTGTGGCTCCTGAACAGAATGTATGGGAGGACAGGGGCCGGCTGGCTGGTGTCCCCGACTGCACACACGGGGAACCTCTCCAACCAGCCTCCACAGAGCTGGGCAGGTCTTTCTTGAGCACACTGTAATGCAGAGTCCCCAGAGGCACCTCGCACAGGACACCTTTATGAGAACTTTCCAGGATGACATGGGGGAATCTCTGCCTCTATTCAGATACCTTGAGAAGTTGCAGATGGCCTCAGATGTCACAGAAGGTAGTGGGGTTGGCGCAGAGACATTTTTTCTAAAAAGCCAGTTGATCCCTTGGGAACACAGCAAACCTAATTCTATTTGGGCAGGAACCCCACACGTGACAGTCACCTCCAGAATGGAATACCTGGGCCCAGAAGGGAGTGTTGGAGCGGGGACCTGTGTCCTGGACATTACCAGTTCAGGCTTGTGTCCTGGTGTAGTTATTAGCAGCCCTCCTTCCACTCCCAGAAATGTCTCAATTTAGATGACAATTTTTTTTTGAGAGAGAGAGAGAGAATGAGCAAGGGAGGGGCAGAGAGAGAGGGAGAGAAAGAGAATCCCAAGCAGGCTCTGAGCTATCAGGGCAGAGCTTGACACAGGGCTCAAACACAAACTGTGAGTTCATAACCAGTGCTCTATGGGTCCGGCCTTGACAAAGGCACTACCAGAGGACCTGCAGCTGCCAGGATGGCCTTAGCAGGGGCCATCCCTGGTGGTCACCATTGGGTAGCTGGTCTCCATGGGCCCCTTCCTGAGCCCTTGGGTGTGAGCTCACACCAGCCCATCCCATGAGAGATCAGAGTGTGTCCCTAACTTTATTTCCCACCTAATGACAGTATAACCTATGTGGGGACCAACAAGGGACAGGTCCTCTGGCAGCCCTTGATTCCAAGAATCTAGTAGGTATCAAGAAGAATGTCTTGGGGAAACTGGAACAGAGACCAAGGGTGAGGCTGGGTGACTTTCGTGGCCAGCATCACAGAGCCAAGGTCATCAGAAGCTCCTGTGTCCACCTGGGGACAGAGTAGCTGATGGTCAGCATGACCCTCCAGGGCACTCCTTTGTGGTCACACCCTCTTTTTGTGGTCACATCAACACCCTTGACTTAGCCCCAGATCCTTCCTGCTCTTCAGTGTCCAGACCAGAGACATCTCATGTTAGGGCTGACAGCCACTGACTGTCCACTGAGCATCCATTGTGCCCCATGCTTTGCTGATCTAGAGCCTACACCAGTCATGCACCCTCACTAGGTCAGTCAGTTCCTGCCCACCCAGTGCCCAGCCTTCATGGGGAGGTGTCGGGGTCTCCTAAACATCCCGGGAGGAGAAAGGATACTGGTCAGACCCAACCTGGCTGCCAGTAGAGGACAGAAAGGCTGCCATGAGCCAGGAATCTGAGAGCAGCTCTCTGAGGGAAGGGATGCTGGACTCAGGGCTGCAGGGCAGAGCAGGCTGGAGAAAGTGGGACCCCAGACCATCCAGGAGAACCCCATTCTCAGGTGTCCGTAGTCAGACAGGAGCTCCAACTCAGTTCCACTGTGTACCAAGGCACAGCACAGATGAAGCCTCTGACCCAGAACAAAGCCACCTAGGCAGCGTCTCTTCCCTAGACACCTACTATGTGCAGGAACCACAATGGAGGCAAGGCAGGCACGGTCTTATTTGGAGCACTCACATTTGAGGGAGATGGAAATAAGCCTAACAGATAAGTGAATGGTGTTATACAGGAGACAGAATTTGTGCCATGGAGAAAATAAAGTTGGGTGAAGGAGTCAGGCAGCATATGGCCAGGGTCTCACACCCAAGCAGGTAGAGTAGGCTAGGGGGCTAGGAGGAGCCCTGACTCAGAGACAGATCTCTGTAGCTAGAATTGGGTGCATAGAGCCTCAGTTTCCCCTCTGTACAGCCTGGTTGATAATACTAGAACCTCACCCCCTGGAGGGAAGGGAGGGACAATCAGATGGAAAAATGGATGTTTTGCTTGTCTCTGTGGTTTATTATTGCTGTCATTATCGTTGGGCTGCTCCAACCCCAGGCAGCACCCCAGGGGTTTGGCACCCTCACCCCCATGCAGCTGGCCTGGTGAAACCAAGAATCCCTGATGCCCAAAATAGCTGGGGAAACCCAAACTGTCCCCAGCCCCAGTAGCAGGGTCCTCCTCCCCAGAGTAGGGAGGGGGGTCTACATGCAGATTCCACAAGCCTGCCAAGTCCCTGTGCCCAGGCATGAGCCAGGCAGGGTGTGAGATCAGTCAACAGTCAGGAGCAGTATTCTGTTCCATCTCAATCCTGCCCCATCCTCAAGATGTCCTGTGAACCTTCCTAAGTGCCACACATGGCGCTACAGCTGACTGGGAGATAGCCAGACTCCTGTTGCTCAGAAAAACTCTGAGTGGGCATGGTAGCTGGGGCTAGACATGGGACACTGGGTCACACCTTACCTGCTGCTCCCAGATGTAGAATTCTGGGGATTGGGTCAAGTAGAGGGAAGGGGGAGAGAAATGTAGACCCTCACAGTCACTGCCCTGGGAACCCAGAGTCTGGGTAGCCTAGACTTGTCCCTCAAGAGGCCTCATGGGGTCCTTCCTTAGTGGTCAGGATGTCAGATCAGTCAGTCACTTATCTCTCTGTCCATACACCAATCTGTTTGTCTGTCCATCATTCATCATCTATCCACCCATCCATCCATGAAGCCTCCGTGAGGCTTTCTGGGGGCCTGGCCTATGAGGGGCTCTAAGCTGCCCATGTTCCAAGAAAAGTGGGACTGGTCTAGCTAAGGTCAAAGTGAGACCTGTAATGTACTTGCTTCACCTTTGGAAGAGGGGCTTCAGGTACCATTCACTGCCTAGTCTGGCCCTGTGCTGGGTGCTAGGTCTAGCCACAAAGGGCAAAGGTATGACAGACAAGCCAGCATGGTGAGGCCTGATGCTCCCTGCCCAGTGGGTAGCCAAATGCCCCAAGTTCCCTCTCACACCCCATTATAGACTTTCTTGATTTATCCTCCAGGCTGACTTTCCCTTCTCTTCTCTCTTCTCTATCCTTCTCCAATCAGAGATATTCCCAGGACATTCCAGGGTGGGGAATGGGAACCCAAGACACAATCACATTTGCCTGGATTCACATTTGCCTGGGTTAACCCCCAAAGATGGCAAATCCCTTCCACCAGCTCATTCTTGGGGGGTACCACTAGTAACCCCCCTAGCCCAGGGAAGCCAGGAGCCAGGCCTACCGGCCTTGGCCAGAACACCATGTCACCTGACACAGGAGATGTAAAGTGTCCCATGGGCAGACCTGAGACAAGTGTCCCTGCTGATAAGTCTGGGAGAGTTTGGCCCTTACCCCAGCCATGGTCAATCAGCTCATCAACCACTGTTCACTCACATCACTACCTTCACCTGTCCCACAAAAGACCCATCCATGCCTGGCCCAGGTCAGGTCCTGAGGGTGAAGCTAGGATGATGGACACTCATCCCTGCCCAGCCCAGAGCTTACAGTACAGATGAGACTCCCCTCCCCCAACAAACATTGGTGAAGACAAGGAGTGGGGAATTCTGGGGGTCCTACACAGTAGACAAATGGGGTCTGGTGGCAGCAGCAGCAGCAGCAACTTTGAAAACTTCAAAATAAGGCCTAAGAGGTGGAGCCCCCAGAGCTGAAAGGACCGAGGTAGAGAGGCCATCCTGGGGGGTCAGCATGAACAAAGGCACAGAGAGGGACTGCAGCACCCTTCAGCTAGTGCTCTCAGGCTCCAATGAAGCACCCCAACCCCTCCACCTTGAAAATGCCAGACTCTTGTCTCCCATGTTGCCTGTCCCACCATCCTGCCCACCACCCAGAAAACCCTTGCACTCTGTGCCACTTGGTTGAGCTCTGTCCTGGGAAGGAAAGAGAATCAGACATAGACAGTGACCATCAGGGAGAGGAGAGGGGGCATGCAGAGGATTCTGGGAGGCAGGCCAGGGCTGGGTGGAGAGGAGCATACAGGAGTTCTCCGGGGTGGATGGGTCACCAATGCCTCAAGCAAAGGCAAGGCAAGGGCATGAGTGCACACGCTGAACCCAGCCAGCAGACTGGAGTGTCCAGAGCCCTGAAGCCTAGCAGAGGGGCAGGGGCAGGGCTCTGAAGGCCTCAATACTAGACCTTCAGTTCCAAAAGGCAACCAATCCCTGAGACCCTATTGAGTGGCGTGTTGTCACTGTACTATTTACAAAACATGGGGATATGTGGTATTCAGCTATGCCACTCAGGGATTCTGTAAGACTGACAGCCGGAATCATCATCCCATTTCACAGGTAGGAAAACTGAGGCTCAAAATGGTTGACATCCCAGAGTGAGTCAAGGCCAGCTCCTACATATCCCAACTCCCAGCCTCTCATCTGTTGGGTGGAAAATCTGAGGCCAGCAGAGAACAAGGCCTGCCTGAGTTCACATAGGGGTGTTCTGTATGGAGAGCTGTCCTCTGCCAGGCACCAGACATGCTAACATGGGATGACCTCCCTCTATCATTCTGCAGCCCCAACCCCCTTTCAGGGATGCAGAAAAGTGGCCC
>NC_043713.1:70623907-70647418 GCF_006229205.1 Suricata suricatta
GCTCAGCCAAATGAGTCATCCAGGCACCCCAAACATATGTTACTTTTATAATTAGAAAACAAAACAAGAAACTGATTTAAAATCAATGATCCTCTAAAAATGGTGTATTGGAAGATTTGAACAGCTTCTGAATTCTTGAACATGGTGTTGTCCCAAATAGGTCACAAGATGTGACACATTGTGAACATGCATCTTTGTCTCTATATCCATAATTACATCCATACATGTGTCTGTGAGCTGGGCTACCTGTGGCTGAAACTTTAGATAAGGTTGGTTTTCATTTTGCACACTGGACTTTTCTGGTTTTTCTATACTGATGATACATTTATTGTATAATTATGAAAATGAGGTTTTTCTCACTGAAGGAAGCATATTTATTTCAACACTTAACATCCAGCAAATATTTCTTGCTCACCCACTATGCCCATGACCTGCCAGGTGCAAGGTTTGGGATGAGGTTAATGGAGAGATAGAGGGCTGTGCCTCCTTGGCACTGATACAAAGGGAGGCATGTATATGGAAAGAGGCCATTACAATACTAATGAGACTTCTTTTCCTAAAATCTCAGGTCCTGTCCACATCCACAAAACTCCATCCTAGCTACAGCTCCACACAGGGGCAGGAAGCAGAAGGGAAGTTGCTGAGCCACAAATAAAAGAAGGTATTCCTGGAGTGGTGAATACCTACCTAGCAGTAGGCATTTGGCAAGGAAGATTAGAGGAAGGCAATCCCTTTTAAATTCAGTTGAAAACAGAAGAGTCAGCAATTGCAAACCAAGAGTTTAAGCATTTTCTGCAAAGAGTAATAAAAATCTTCCTATACACAAAGCAGATTAGTATGGGACAAGGTTAGTCCAGAATCAGCAGATGTGAAGGAAAGAAGCACCCTCTGAAGCAGAAAAGAATAGCCTTCGAGAATTTTCCTCGGTCCCTTGAACAAGAAAAATTATATAGTATGCATAGGTTGGAAGACCTAGGTTGACAAACTTCTCTGCCACACAGATGACAATGTACCTTGGCAATCACTCCTTCTCCCTGTGTTCTGATCTTGTCAGTATTGATCATATTAGTTGCTACCTCCTATGTCCATTATGCAGAATGCACAAGATATGGGCATAAATCCCTTCCCAGTATGCCTGGTTCAATAAATCATAGAAACAGGTTATAAATTGTTACTGGAGGCTCACTCTACAGTACCTATAGTGTGCCAATTCTAATCTTCTCATATTCATAACATAGTAACTTGTATTTATGTCATTTCTTACATTCACAAAATCTCAAAAAAAAATGCTACATTGAAAGTCACTGCCAGCTATCTCTTCTAAGTAACATGAGGACAGATAACAACAGAACAACTATGTCTCAGTTGTTCACTCCTCACTTTCTCCACAAGTTTTTAGCCCAATTCAGTGAGTCGAGTGCTGTGACCTAGAGCTCAAAAGAATAGAAATTCAATAGCTATCACTCCAATCTTCCTGCTTCCTGCTTTAGCTGCCCCTTCTAGGACCCTCATTGACAAAAAGAAAGCTGTGGCTCCTTCCAAGTATGCAGACTGTTCATCTTACTCCCAGCTCAGGGCCAGGAAACTACAAGGCTCTCAATACACAGTTTGAATAAGGGAAGAAGGAAGGAAGAGACGGATGTGTGTACACATGATAATTGATGATGAATGGGTGGATGGGTGGATGGATAATGGATGGATGGGTAGATGAGTAAGTGTATTGATGGGTTCATGTGTAGGTTCGTTTGGGCTGGGTGAATGGGTGGACAGATAGTTAGGTAGGTGAGTAGATCCTAACCATGAGAAACACAGAACCTTGGCCCCTGGCAGCTCTGTGCAAAGTGACTGAACCCAACACTTGGATTCTGATGCTGACTTGAGCATGACCTTGGAGCAATCACCACCTTAATGTCCTTAAGCCTTGTCCCCTCACAGGCAACAAGGATGTCTGTCAGTATCTGCTCCGGCCAGCTCACCAGCTCAACTGCTGGGAAGTCAACTGAAAGGACAGGCAGGCAAGAAGATCCTTTTGAAACTCCAGAGAGTTTCCCAGCTGCACTCTTGGTGTGGAAGTCATCGAACTGACTCCCCGTCAGAGGTGGGATCACAGCTTGTGAGAAGAGCTTGAGCCTGGAGCCTGGAGCCCAGACAGACCTGGGTTCTAGTCCTGGCTCCACCACTCATC
The DNA here is from genome assembly GCF_006229205.1 of Suricata suricatta. NCBI lineage: Eukaryota > Metazoa > Chordata > Mammalia > Carnivora > Herpestidae > Suricata > Suricata suricatta. The sequence goes on from NC_043713.1 coordinate 70,626,093, forward strand.
AAGTGCATGACCTTAAGCAGATGACTGTCTTCTCTGTGTCCTCCTCTGTGATGTGAGGTGATGACAGTGACAGCCATCTCTCAGGGCTGTGTGAGGATTCCAGAGGATAATTCTGGAAAGCAGTCAGCACAGCACCTGGCAGGGCTAAAATAATGGACTTGAGGTCTGTTCTCTGGAGTCACAAAAAAGAGGCTCAACTGCCCCCTTCCCACAGTAGGATGCCCTGGAGGTGCGAGGTGTTCTAGAATGTCTAACTCAGGAGTTCACAAAACGCTGAATATATCTATATAAAGTTCATTGTGGGGAGAGGTCCAGGGCTTTGTCTGGAGGTTAACCACATATGTCTAATCTAAGACCCTCATTTAGGAAACTGAGGCAAGAGGCTCACCCAAGAGCTTTTGGTGGATCAGGGGATAGCAAAGCACATAGGGATTCAGTCCACTTTGAGAACTTCCCTGCCAAGAAGCAGAGCCCTACCTTGGAGCACAGGCCTGAGAGAAGGTGTCACTGCCACCTGAAGCAGCATGCACCAGGCAGAGATTTCCAGGTTTGGAAGCGGGTAGGGAGTGATAGGGTTGGAAACAGCAGGGGCCACCATCTGGATGGAGCAGTAAGATTGTGGGAGAATTTCAACTTTCTTTTTAAATTTGTCTCTTAAAATTTTTCTACTCTCAGAATACTATTGAAATTGAGGGAGAAAGAGGTAGTGGCTGGTGGAAAAATAACTCAGCCCACTCCCCGGGGGCCTGCAGTTCTAGTTCAGGAGGCTGTGTTAACAAAAATCAACAAAGTCAGAGTTATAAACAAAAAGAGTTGATCAAACATGAGTGTGACGTGGCGCTGGCCAGAGGACATGGAGCAGATAATCCAAGAAGGAGATTGCTGAGCCTGGAAGAGATTTCGCTCCTATGTCAGGGCCATCCTAGCTGAGAGATTGAGACACCTCTGGGGCCCCAGACTCCAGGCCCAGGTGGACACAACAGGAAGTAGATGTGCCACAGGGACACAGGTGTCAGCTCAGCCTAAGGAAGAATCACCTTGTTTGTTTTCTAAGTTTCTCTCAGAATAGCATTTATTGGTCTTGGTCTTTAGTTTTAAAAATAACAACTGCTTACTGCAAACAACATGAAAAGCAAGAAAAACAAACAAAAATGGAAAAAAAGAAAACACGCCTCATACTTCACCCAGAGGAGCCAATGCTACTATTTTGATGGATATCTTAATCCTATTTTAATTGTAAACTGTGACAACCACAAAATAAATAAAATGCATCTGTCAGCTTAAATAGTAATAAAAACAGTGGTAACAGTTGCACAACATTGTGAATGTACTAGATGACCAAATTGTTCATTATTAAATGGTGAACTCAACATGACGTGAACTTTCCATTAATTAGCCCCACAGGCTCTGAATGTGACCAGAACCTCAGGACCCCTTGCGTTAGCCATCTCTACACTTTTCCCAGTAGCTTTATGTCCTCTGGGTGCCTTTGAACCCACTATTTTTCAGCTTTGCCTGTTTTTGAACTTCATATAGATTCAGTAGACTGCATGTGTTTTCTCTCTCTCAACACCGTGTCTTTGAAGCCATCCATGCTGACAAGGCTCCTTTTCACTACTTGTGTGGAGGGGTCACCACCAGGCTGTGTGCCTTCTCCTGGGGACACTGGGCAGGTCTGCCCCCAGAGCCAGCCCGCCCACACCTCTGGAGTCCCAAGTGAGGATTTCTCCGGGGCTCTATCATCCTTCAACCCATTGTTTTGATTTGTTTTATTTTTGAAAATGGTGCCAGCTTAGTTTTTTTCTGATTAAAGAAAGGAATTCAAACATTCTTTTAAAATAAAACAGAAGAAAAGTATAGTTTCCAGCACAGCCTGGAGAGTGTGGTGGTCGTATCTGGTGTATGTCTTTCCAGACTTGACTTTGCATTTCGGATAGACAACAAATAGATGATAGATGATAGAAAAATGGGGAGCTTTTTCTTTTGTCACTGAACAACACACCCACACAAGGGCAGGTAAATCTGGGCGTGCATCACACTTGTGCATCACACTTGTGGATGTGCAGCTCTAACGACACTCCCAGGACCCACCAGGTACCATGGTTTGCACAGGACACAGCCAATGCCCCTGACCTCCACCCCATGCACACGTCCTACCAATGACTTCAGGTTGACCATTGCCACAGTGATCAAAGATCATGCCTGTCTAAGGCTCTGGAAGCATGCTACAGACTGACTTCCAGAAAGGCAACACCCACCCCTCAGAGCCTTGAAGGCCCCCCCAGAACCTAAGTAAGGGAAAGTATGGGCATACATAGACAGACAGCCACCTGAGGACACTGCCCTCCTCCCTGTCCCACCCTGACTTTTGCTCTGCTCTGAGCCAGGGGGCAGAGAGGGGCTCCAAAGCTTCTCTCCAGCTCCTGGGGGCACCCACCACAAGGTGGCCTCTCCTCAGGCCTCAGGTCTGAGACCCCTCTCCCCAATGGTTGTTCTGTGTCTCCTTGGCAGCACTGAACTCCAGGTGGGAGGAGAAGGCTCAGGGCTATGAGTTCAGCCTCGGTTATTCTGGGGGTGCTGGTAGGGTGTGAAGGTTACAAATGGGGGGTCATGGGCCAGGATCTGTGGAGTCTGCACATATTGGGATGTAGGAAAGCACAAAAGGCCCTACTGCTGGTCCCCACAGTCAGTGCCCTGGGAGGGATTTGGTCTCCTCTGCCCCATATAACATATGGCCTCTCAGTTTCTGAGGCCAGAGACCCAAGTCTGGTCTTCCTGGGGAAGTTGCCCTTGATGTGAAAATTGGAGGGGAGACCTCCAGCGCCAGCACCTCCAGAGGCACAGCCTGGTGCCCCCACCTTGGGGGTGTCTCAAAGCCTGGGCTGTCAGACCCATCAGGGGTCCCAGAAGCCCCAGGAGCCAGAGGGAAGGTTGGGGGGTGTCACTGGGGATGAACAGGGACCTTAGAGACTGGACTGTACCCACTCAGCTTTCGCAGGAGAAACTGTGGCCTGCAGGGGGCAAAGAACTTGTCAGAGTCACACTGTGAGCTGAGCCACCAGACTCAAGGCCAGTGCTCTCCCCCTCATGACACTCATGCCCTTGGTCCTGACTGGGCCCCCTGTCTGAAGGGCTGCAGACCTATGACCTGCACCATGAGACTCACCATCAACTACTCTGGACTGAAGTGTCTGCAGTCAAGTCCAGAAAGTCAGGATTCTCCACTCCAGGCCCCCCAGCTTCAGGCTTCTCACTGGTCAACAAGCCCTAGCCTGGCTTGGCTCATGCAAACCCAGGGCCTGCCTACGTACCTCTGGGCATGCAGAGCTGAAGCACATTTAAAACTGAGCATCGCAGCCCAGTCCCTCAGCTTCTCACTCAAGATTCCACCAGCCAAGGTATGGCTCAGGGGCAATGCCCACCGGGAGCCTGTGTGATCCTTCTGTAAGTAGGTCTCAATCCCACCTTGAGCAGACAGAATAAAAGGGGGCCATGGAAGTGGTCTCTGGTGCTTATTTGTTATAAACATGAAAAATACATAATGTCTCAGAGAAAAAGCTGCCCCCCCCCCACAGCCCTTCCTTCCAGGCCTCAGGGAACAGAGTGACCACACCTCACATCTCTGGTCCCTCCTAATAGGCCAGCTCCTCCATTCTCAGCTTTCCCCTAGCTCAAGGGACCTCGGGTCCCTCCTACATAGAGGAGTTCAGGCATGTCAGGACCTGACCCCAGGAGCACAACTGCCAATTGCCGAGTGGTTGAGAGCCCAGCCAGGCAGTCATGGTGCACAGTGCAAAGTGCACATCACAGAGTGCACATCACAGTGCACATCACCCACAAGGGGATGTCACCACCTCCCCTCACTGTCCTCCATAGGCCATAAGGGAGGCGCCCCGGCCACATTTCTGGTCAACATTCCCAAGTGTCCCTGTACAATGCACCACACACACAAAGTCACTCACATTCACACTCACAAATGCACATGCACACACACTGGTACAGGCACCAAAGTTCAAACTAACAGTGCCCTCTAGTGGCTGCTGTTGTCCCTTCTCTACAAGGTCATAGTCAAACTGGTAATAACTACAGGAATCAGAAATGCCAGATGCCCAAGTCTGGGAAGATTATTCTCTGCTTTGACAGAGGGAGATGTGACTTGGCCAAGGCTACACAGCAGGTAACATGGAGCCCTCGTCCCTCACTCCCAGGCCAGTGTTCTCGCCCATGAGGCCTAGGTGCCCAAATTCCAGTTCATTCCAGTCCCAGGGTTCATCTAGAGCCCAGAGGCTGGGCTTTCTCCTAGCGGAGGGGCTGGGACTGAGGAACGGACAGCCTCAAACCCCCACCTTCCTCACAGGAAAGGTGCACGGTCCCCATTGAGGCAAGAAGACACCTTGGGTAAGAAGAGTTTCCAGACCATAGGGTCCCTGAGAGGGGTCTCCTCCGTACTAGATAAGAACTCGGGAGGGGGCTGCACTTTGTGGAAACACAATAATATGATGAACACTGACATAGACCTGCCAGAAGCAACACATGCTAACCTGTGGCTAACTAGCTCACTTCTTTTACTAAGAAAACAATTGGTCAGGATGGACTCCACATTTTTCCATCCCCACCCCCAAATCCCATGTTCTCCCTACTTCCTGGAAGGAAACCAAGCACCATTTATCCCCGAAAAGAAACTGATCTGCTTCAAAGCCTGGCATTGCTTTAGGCCCTGGGGACACAGTTATGGCCTCAGAGACCATGTCCCAGAGCAAGATTCCAGTGGGTGGCAGAGGCCAGAACAAGCAACATATTACGCTGTAATATGTGGTATGATGAGTTTTTTAGGAAAAGGAAGGGGTTAACAGGAAAGGGTGGCAACTGTTAGTTTAGATCATCAGGAGAGGCTATCCCTGAAAGAAGTGAGAGGACCAGCCCAGGAGGGTGCCTTCAGAGAACAGTGCTCCCTGCAGAAGGAACGTTAAGTGCAAATGCCCTGGGGTGGGATGTGCCTGAAAAGTTGCTGGAAGAGCAAGGAGACCAGTGTGACCCAATCCAAAGAAGGACAGAAGACAGCAAAGGGAGTCAGGTGTCCCTGGGGACTTGCAGCCTATGCTTAGCACCTTGCATTTTGTTCCAAGTTTTCTTTTTTTATTTTTAAGTTTATTTATTTATTCATCTATTTATTTTTGAGAGAGAGAACACACACACACACACACACACACACACACACACACACACAGAATTACATAAAGGAGAGGCAGAAAGAGAGAAAGAGAGAGAATTCCAAGCAGGCTTCATGCTGTCAGCATAAAGCCCAACTCGGGCTTAATTTCAGGAACTGTGAGATCATGACCTGAGCCAAAATCAAGAGTCAAATACTTAACTGACTGAACCACCCAGGTGTCCCATTGTTCCAAGTTTTCAAATGTACCTGAACATCATGTTGACGTTTTCCTGCTCCTTCTAACTTCCTACATTATAACCAAGTAGGCTCTAACTACTGACCTCAGGGCTCACATGTGACTAGGAAGCACGGTACCCACCATCGCGGCAGATGGATGAACATTTGGGCAGGTCCCATTCCTCCTTCACAAACACTGACCCAGGAAACCTCTGTGCATTTCTGGTGCACACCCCAGACCTGGAACTGCAGAAACACAGGGCATCTATATTCCTGCAACCACGGGGACACGGGCTGTCTATGTTCACTTTTACTAGCAGCTGCAGCCAGATCTCTGGAACAGCCGGACTAATTTACTGCCCGGGAAGAGTTCATGGCCCCATTCCCCATGTTTCTGTCCTTCCTTGGGTTGTTGGTACTCCAAAGTTGCTGCCCCAACCCTCCTACACTGCTGGCGGCAATGTAAACTGGTACAGCTGCTCTGGAAAACAGTGTGGAGGTTCCTCAAAAAACTATCTATCCATAGAACTCCTCTATGACCCAGCAATAGCCCTGCTAGGGATTTACCCAAGGGATAGAGAAGTGCTGATGCATAGGAGCACATGTACCCCAATGTTCATAGCAGAACTTTCTACAATAGCCAAAACATGGAAAAAGCCTAAATGTCCATCACCTGATGAATGGATCAAGAAGATGTGGTATATATATACACAATGGAGTATTACGTGGCAATGAGAAAGAATGAAATCTGGCCATGTGTAGGAAAGTGGATGGACCTCGAGGGTGTCATGCTAAGCGAAATAAGTCAGGCAGAGAAGGACAGATACCATATGTTCGCACTCATAGGTCTAACAGGAGATCAGGAGAGACCTAATGGAGGACCAGGGGGAGGGGAAGAGGGAGAGAGAGTTGGGGAGAGAGAGGGACTGAGAGACTATTGAATACTGAAAATGAACTGAGGGTTGAAGGGGGAGAGGGGAAAAGAGGTGGTGGTGATGGAGGGGGGCACTTGTGGGGAAGAGCACTGGGTGTTACATGGAAACTAATTTGACAATAAACTACATAAAAAAAAAACAAAGTTGCTGCCCCAGAGGGTCGCATCCCCCACACACACACACCTCATGACATTAAGAACCCACTGGTGAGTAAAGCCCACTGGTGTCAATCAACAGTCACTAAGCCCCACTGTCCTGGTTTCCATTCTATCCTGCCTAGTATGGGGACCTCAGTTTCCCATCACTCAGTCACTCAGTCACTCGGAGGTCCCTGAGCCCACCCTGCTGTCCTTGTCTCTGCTCGCTGTTTGGGTCCCTGTGCTTTGGAGCCCCTCCATGTGCTTCTAGTGGGGACCCAGAACACCTCACTGAGACTCACACTCTGGGCAAAAGTTGTGCCAGTGTTGTGTCCATAGCAAGGACCCCACCAGGTCACCTCCTGCGTTGGGAAAAGGAAGACCCAGATTCTAGGTCCTCCCGGATAGAGAGGGAGAATTCTGAGTGAGTGATGGAAGGCACCAGGGCCTTCTTTTTTTTTTATGTTTATTTTTGAGAGACAGAGTCAGAGACAGAGCATGAGCTGGGAGGGGCAGAGAGAGAGAGAGAAAGACACACACATACAGAATCTGAAGCAGGCTCCAGGCTCAGAGCTGTCAGCACAGAGCCTGATGTGGGGCTTGAACTCACAAACAGCAAGATCATGACCTGAGTCACACAGGTGCCCCAAACCAGGTCCTCCTTGATTGTAACCTTGAAGTTTCCCAGATGACCAGAAAAGAGAAGAGCGCTCATCTTGGGCAAGAGGATCTAAGCTTCTCTTAATTAGAATCAGCTTCCTGACTTCTGTCCCCTTAAAAAGTACAGAAATTTTGCACCTTGAACCAGTTCTCAGGTATATTTACCAATGAAGTTTTATGTAGACTTTCCCTCAAAGAAAAGTGGCTTGGACATCTCTTTAGATTAATTCCTAGTTAACTGATATTTTTAATGAGTTGTAAATTGTAGCCTTCTCAAGTGTCACTTTCTAATCATTGGCTGATACACAGAGATGTAATACATTTCTATATTTGAAATTGGATCTGCTGGGGGCCCCTGGGTGGCTCAGTCTGTTAACCATCCAACTTCAGCTCAGGTCATGATCTCACGTTTCGTGGGTTCGAGTCCTACATCAGGCTCTGTGCTGACAGCTCAGAGCCTGGAGCCTGTTTTGGATTCTGTGTTTCCCTCTCTCTCTGCTCCTCCTCTGCTCACACTCTGTCTCTCTCAGTTTCTCAAAAATAAATAAACATTGAAAAAAAGAAATTGGATCTGGTAAATCTGTTACACTTTTTTATAGGTTACATTAATTTATCTGTACATTCTGTGGGATTTGTTACACACTTAAACATATCATCTGTGAATAACAACAATTTTGTTACTATTTTTTCAATTCTTATACATTCATTTCTTTGCCTTGCTTACTCCCTCTGCTGGTATTGTAATACAGGTGCAACAGCAGGGAGAAAAATGGGCATCTTTGTCTTGTTACAAAGAGATGTTTTTAACTATTTCATTATGAAACACGATGCCTGATATAATTTTCTTTAAAGATTCTTTCATAGATCAAGGAAGTTCTGTTATATTCCTTATATGGTGGGGTTTTAAAAGTCATTTATTGGATTTTATTCTATGCTTTTTCTGCATTTTATTATATGATGTTTTGGGGGGTTTTTTAATGTATAAAATACATACATTTTTCTAGTGTTCAACCAATCTTGAATTTTCAGAATGCAGGAACCAGACTTGTCCTTTATGTAATATCCTTCACTGTAGCTGGAATTCAGTCTGCTGATACTTTGTTTAGAATGTTTGCATCTGTATTTATTCCTGAGTGAGAGAGAGCTACAATCTTTCTTTTGCTGCTCTTGTCAGGTTTCACAATCAAGGTTGTGTTCGTTTCATAAAATGAGACAATGTTTATTCTCTGGAATAATAGCTTTCTTCTCTGGAAGAATTTGTTGAACAGTTAGCATTGCTGAGCAGTGAAGCTCTCTGAGCCAGTTTTGTTTGTGGGATAGTTTTGGCCTACTGATTCAATGCCTTTAATTTTTTTTAAGTGTATTTATTTATTTTGAGAGAGAGTGAGTGATTAGTATGTGGGGCACAGAGAGAGTAAGAGAGACAGAGAGGGAGAGAATCCCAAGCAGGCTCTGTACTGTCAATGGAGAGTCTGATGTGGGGCTCAAACCCACAAACCATGAGATCATGACCTAAGCCAAAGTCAAGAGTTGGATGCTTAACCAACTGAGCCACCCAGGTGCCCTGGTACGCTGGTTCAATGCCTTCTGAGGAACTGAGATTTTCTATTTCTCCTTGAGTCAAATATACATGTTGGATTAGTCCTCATTTCATGTCAAGTGATTGGCATAATGCTATTATAATAAACTGTCATTATTCATTTTGGGTATTCCATGTCCAGGAAAAAAATGTCCCCTTTTTCATTCCTGAATTTGCATAATTTTTGCCTTCTTTCTTTAGTTATTGATTAATTCATCAAATCATTTTCAATTTCAGTTGTATCATAAAGCAACCAGCCTCTATTCTCTTGTTTTATCATACCCACTGAATATTTAGTATCAATTTCTTCAGTATTTGTATTTCCCTTTCTGTCACCCTTCATTCTATTTTCTTTGGGATTATTTTGTTCTTTTCTAGCTTTACTGAGTATATTCTTGGCTCATTGATTTTCAGCCTTTTTATTTTCTATTAAATTTATGTAAACATTTTAAGGTTATCTGTTTCCAGGTTATCTGTTTCCCTCTGTCTACCACAATAGCTGTATCCCTTAGGTTTTTATGTAGGAATTTCATTATTGTTCAGTTCAAAATGCCATCTTATTCTCAATTTGAGCCCTTCTCTAAACCATGGGAGAATATTTCTTTATTTCCAAACACAGCAGGAGGTATAAACATCACATTCAATTATGAAGAACTGAAAGCTTTGCACCTTAAGATCAGGAACAAGGATGTCCATTCTCACCACTTGTATTCAAGACAGTACCAGAAGTTCTAGGCACAGCAATCAGACAAGAAAAAGAAATAAAAGGCATCCAAACACATGAAGATATCTAGTATTTCTTTGTCATTGATTTCTAATATTTTGCTTAGAGAACATGTGCTGAATGATTTCAGTCATTTGAAATTTAAGCTTGCTTTATATCCTAGTATATGCTCCATTTTTGTCAATGGCCTTTTCTGCTTGGAGGGAATATACATACTGTAATTTTGGATTCATGTCCTATAAATAAATCCATTAGGTCAGGTCAGTTAAGTATTCCAATCTGCGGTCTTCTACTTCAAGTCATTTCACGTAGTGCTTTGGCCATAAAGCTATTAAATATGACATCAATATAACTACACCAGCTTTCCTTGGGGTAGGAATTCCATGGTATTTTTTCCATCCATTTACATTTAATTCATCTGAATAGCCTAGCCCACCACTCCTGTAAATGGAAGCTTTTCTCCAAATGACTTTCTTGCTGTAAAATTCATTTGTGAAATGTGTACCAAGCATTTACATTGTACAAAAGTAATGTCTGCACTCCTTACATTTCCAACATTTTAGTTGCCTGTGAATGATGGAAATTCTTGACCTTTTCTCTTGAGCATTTGAGGCTGGGGCAGAATGACTTGGCAGTTCTCCATGCTTCCAGAGCATTTGTGCAGACCTCGGTTATGGGCCTTGCCAGTGCTCATATGGAGCACACCAGAAAGAGGCTTCAAACAAGGAAGGAACTATTGGCTCATGTAATTGGGAATTCAGACATGGGATACTCAGAACTACGTGAATCCAAAGGTCCTGGCCCTGTTCCTTTAGGATTCTCCCTGCTCTAACTTTATCCCCACATTGGCTAGCTTCCTTCATGAAGGCAAAACAGTTCCAGGAGAGCAGGTCTTCACCCCTGCACGTGACACATTCAAAGAAGAAGGAGGTCTTGAGCCTGGTTTTTAATGGGTCTGCACAATATGCTGGTACCACCTGAAAGTGGCCACCAGCAGCACTACAGTCCCACTCAGGGGTGACCCTGAAAGACAGCAGTAGAGGACAGTTTTCCCAGGAACAGAAGATTGAGAGGCACATTTCAGGTCTACTTAGCCTGGATTGAAAAAAGGCAAGAAATCTGAATCCACAGTGTTTCACAGGAGTTACCAGTGGTTTGGCTGGTGGTCGTGTTACAGGCTGTGTTTGTCCCCCACCTCCAAATCCAGACTTTGAAGTCCCAACCACCAATATGATAGTAATTGGAGCTGAGTCTTTGGGAGTTAGATTTTGGTGAGGTCATGAAAGGGCCCTTGTGATGAGATTATAAGAAGAGGAAAAGAAAGCTCGCTCTCTCTCTCTCTCTCTCTCTCTCATCTCTCTTTCCCTCCACACATTCACGTACCAAGGAAAGGCCATGTGAGCACACGGTGAAAAAGCAAGTGTTTGCAAGCCATAAAGAGGGTCCTCCGCAAGAACTGAATCTTCCAGCACCTTGATCTCAGACTTTTCAGCCTCTAGTGACAAATAAATGTCTGTTGTTCAAGCCACTCAGTCTATGGTATTTTTTTATGGCAACTCAAGCAGTCAGGAGTTCAGAAGGATCAAGGGTTCATATTTTAAAATTAATGACAAGGAGGGGCGCCTGGGTGGCTCAGTCGGTTAAGCCTCTGACTTCGGCTCAGGTCAGATCTCACATTCGTGGGTTCGAGCCCCACATCGGGCTCTGTGCTGACAGCTAGCTCGGAGGCTGGAACCTGCTTCTGGTTCTGTGTCTCCCTCTCTCTCTCTGACCCTCCCTCTCTCATGCTTTGTCTCTCTCAGTATCAAAAATAAATAAAAACATTTAAAAAAATTTTTTTAATTAATGACAAGGAACGAATGAGAAGAGTATAGGGATAGACCTCTTAGAGTGCACAGCATGTGAAGCCAGTCCCATCCCATATCACCAAGTGACAGGTGAACACTCTCTGTGGAGGAGAGCTCACTAATCATGTGGACAAAATGATACACTTTGTGATGTCAGTCAACCTCATTCCCAGACACCCTAGTGTTTGCCCAGTGGATTTATGAACAAAGGGGCGATGGTGATAGGCTTGTAGGCTGGGCATGAGCTCATCAAAGTGGCCTATCAAGGCTGACCTGGCTACTGCTGCCACCTAGTGGCTAATTTGCCAAGAACAGAAAGGAGCCCTATCAGCACCATTCCCTGGGGAACAGAGCTAGCCACCTGGTGACAGGTTGGTTCCATTGCACTTCCATCATGGAAGGGGCAAAATTTCTGCATATGTATTTGCCTTCCCTGCCTATAATGCTTCTTCCAGTAACACCAGCCTTGGACTCTTGGGATGCCTTAACTACCACCATGGCATTCCCCCACAGCAGGGTATAATCAAAGAACATGTTTCATGGCAAAAGAAATGTAGCATGGAATTAACTGGTTGTATCACCTAGAAGCAGCTGGCCTATCTAAAAGTGGAGCGGCTTACTGAAGACTCAGTAATGGCACGAGTTAACCATGAAATTGGGGCTTCTGTCTTATAGGATACAGTTTATGCTTTGAATCAGAAACCCTTATATGATGCAGTCTCTCCCCAGAGCCAGGATACATGAGTCTGGGAATCGACGGATAGACCTGAGAGTGGCTTCTTTTACAGTTAATCCTCCTAATTCACTCAAAGAATGTTTTCTTCCTGTTCTGGCAGCTTTGAGCTCTGCTGCTTTTGAAAACTCAGTTCCCAAGAAGATAATCCTTCCACCAGGGCACACTACAATGGTTCTATTGAACTGAAACCAACAGACAGAAAAGGGGGCTATTCTACTGGTGGGACAGATCAATCCAAATTACTAAGGAGAGATCAGGTTGGTGTACACAGTGGATGCAGGGGGTGGGCTTTGTCTTTCCAAAACACTAAGCATCTTAGTACTTCTTAATACTCAGAGCCTTTAAGAATAAGGGTTTAGATCTCCTCCTCAACCACCAGGTGATGACCCATGACCAGAAGAGGTCCTAGCTAAGGAGAAGAGAAATATTGAATTGGTAGAGGAATAAAAGTCATGGATATCAAGTATGGCCTCATGACTAGGATCATCAGACTTAGCAAATAATATAGATGAACTTCAGGAAAACAAAAAATAAGCTTTTTAATATAAGGGTGTCCCATGCAATATTGGGGACATACCTATACTAAAAATTATTCATTATTTGGACATCCTGTATTTTATCTGGCAACTCTATTCATGACCAATGGGAAAACTTGCACCTTTTTTTTTTTGGTTTTATATATATATGTATTTATTATTTTCTCTTTTCCGCTTCTCATTACCATTTTACATACAAGTTGTCGGAGGTTAGGAGAATATTCAGTAGAATTGTAATTGATTTTTATGAGAAATTAATACAATTGGCTGTGGGTACAATGACTCTTGGGAGCCTACGCCTTCTCATTTGGGAGAGAGTATAGAGGTAGCTGCATCTATTGGATAAAAAGTGGTCTTGCCAGCTGGTGCAATGATAAACTTTGCCAATAGAGGGTGCTGGAGGGACGCTGCAGGGCCATAGCAACAAAAGGTCATCCCCTCATTTTCTTCCTTTTTATTGAGTACAGACGTCAGTGGGTGTGTGTGTCAATGGCCCAGTTTCACCTCAGCAGCCCCGACTGACCAGCTCCAGCCCCTCACACCTTCTGGCCAGGGTGGGCCACTTCTGTACACTAGCCTTTGCCAGGCCCTCTGGCAAGATTCTGGTTTGCATTGCTTGAGACCAGCTGATGTTACACAGCCTCCCAACTCAGACTACACCTTTTCCTTTCTGAAATATTCATTCATCCATTCATTCAAGTATTTAATGATCATTTACTACTGCCAAGTAGTGTTCTAATGAACACTTGTGCATGACTCTTTGTATAAACATATGCTGTCTTTTCCCCCAGGGATATCCCTAGGGGTGGAACGACTGGGTATATGGTAGATGTGATTGGCTGCTTAACTTTTTAAGCAACCACCAAACTGTTTTACGAAGCGAATGTACAATTCCACTTTTCCGGGAACAGTGTAGAGACAGAAGTGGACACAGAAATGAACAAAACAAAGTCCCTGATGTACATTTAAAAAAGAGAGATCACAAACAAATATTATACACATAAATGATAACAAGTCGTGTTAAGCTGTGATGAGAAATTTAAATTTGTTTCCAAATTTTGAAGAATGGATTTATGCCATACATATTATTTAACTATATTTTTTCACTCAACATGTTTTTGAAATCTAGCCATAATAGTAATATGTAGTTTATGCATCCTGATTGTTAAATAGTCCATCATATAAACATACCACTAAACATACACCTGTTTATATATACACACATATATATTTACAAATGTATATATCTTTTGGGGATGCTAAATAATAAAGTCTTCTTTATCCCACAAATTAGAGCAGTATGAGGCATAATTCTCCAGGTTGCATGATTGGAGTCTGGAAAAATGGTCACAGGCATCACCAGATCTAGATATAGATATAGATCATATGTATGCATATGCCACTATATACATATATATATATCATGTGCCTATAAATACCACTTTATATATCACTAAACACACATATATATCCCTATAGACATATATATCACCATACACATAGGTATATATACTATACTAGTATATGATATATACTATATATATGGTATATAGTAGGCATTTAGGTATATTGTATATATACCTAATATACCATATTGTCTACTATATATGGTATATAGTAGACAAATAACGCAGCACTTAGCAAATACACCCAGAGTTGGAGCCACTGAGTAAACAGGAATGCATATTTTTCAGTTTTACTGGTCCCTGTTGTGGCTGCACTAATTCACACACCCACCAGCAGTCGTGTGGGTCCTACTTCCCAGCAGAAGATATTGCCAAGCTTTTCCTTTTTTACCCCCATGTTCTTACAGCAACCCTCTCTTACCACTCTTAGATAATGAAAGTAAAGTCCCACTTGTGTACCAAATGCCAGGAAAGGCTCCTACTGCAAAACGTCTTGAGTCTCCCTCCTCAGAGTGGTCAAAGGAGATGGAGTCATTCACCCTTGTTTTCTCTAAGCACACCTAATACAGTGCCTCACACACAGTAGGGTTTTTTTCCAGTTCTGTCACTAATTTAATAATCTCCTCAAGACTCAGTTTCCCAGCCCATGTTACAAAGCTGTCACTACACCCAGTGGTTTGCTGGTAAATGTTGAACAACCCACTCAGAGTGTGTATGTTGGCAGGGTGGATAGGGAAGCCTTAAATGTAACATTTGCCAATTTCCCTGGTGTAAATACTCCCTCCATGGTTGATTTCAAACTACTAAGGTATATCACTGAACACAGAAGAAAAATGTCCAATCAATAATTCTCATGAGCTGGTGCAAGCAGTCTCCAACACACCACAGAGGAAAGAAGCCTCTGAAATTGCAGATACTGGTCCTTCATTCTCAGGTCTGGACCAGCAATAGTCAGCTCCCTGTGCTTCTGTATGAGCAGACAGCGACCCCTGGTGACAACGCCAAGCAAATCCCAGATCACATAGAAGTGTCTACAGTGTGGGAAAAGAAATAGAAAACACCATCCCCTCCCCACCCCTACCTCCCAAGGGTTTCACCCCTCTGTCTTATTGGCTTATTGAGCTCCAGAAAAGGCTCAATGCCTGGGCAGCACTAGGATGGTGTCTTTCTCCCTGTTGGTTGGAAGTGGCTCCTGGGGTTGGAGTAAGAAGTGATCTTATAGGACAGTAAAATCCCACGTTAGGCCAGCAGGTCACCATTGCAGACCCCCCACCAGTCTATACCTGATAAAGAATTACCAGAACAGCGTATCAACCCTAAGCAGCCACCACAGCATCCCTAGCAAAAGAGTCACCCAGCTAGCATACCTAGTTCATGATGAGTCTTTCCTCCTGGAACCTGGAATTTGACCCCATACCCCAAGGTTTTTTTGGTCCAAGACTCCTCTCTGGTTTCCTGTGTAACCCTTGGCTTCCAGATCTCAGCACCTTATATCTTCATCTGTGGTAGGACAGGTGGAGAAAGGATAGAAGCCTCTGAAATAGGAACACTGACCCCAACAGACTGCTGACTGCTAAAGGTTTATCTTTGAAGGGCTTCTGGGTGGCTCAGTCAGTTAAGCATCTAACGTCCATTCAGGTCATGATCTCCTGGTTCATGGGTTCCAGCTCCACATCAGGCTCTGTGCTAACAGCTAAGAGCTTGGAGCCTGCTTCAGATTCTGAGTCTCTTGCTCTCCCTGGCCTCCTCCAATTGTGTGCTCTCTCTCTCTCTCTCTCTCTCTCTCTCTCTCTCTCTCTCTCTCTCTCTCCTCTCTTGCATCCTCTCTCCCTCTTTCTCTCAAAAATAAACATAAATAAATAAATAAATAAATAAATTGTTTATCTTTGAATCTCTTCAACAGCGTAATCCCCCAGAAAGTTTCTATTTCATCCAAGACTCCATTTTTTCCCAGATCCTTTGGAAGGAAGAATATGTAGAAAAATTATTAACTCAAACACAAATACCTGGCTGCCATTTCAACACACATGCTCTGCCTCTATCCCAAAGCAATGGGTTTCTCACCCAGTGCTATATACTCAACTCTGTGAAAGAAAAGAGTGGGGAACCCATCCTTTGACTAACATCCTTTTTCACTATGTTAGTAGTGTTTGAAAACAGATACAGAGGCCAGTGAGGGAAATACAGTATACTCAACTCTCTGAAACAAACCTGCAGAGAACATCACTCAGTCACCATTTTGTTTCACTAAGTTAGTAAAATTTGGAAACATGTGAATGGAAATATAAGGTAAGTGGTATGTACCCAGCTCTGTGAAAGAACACTGTGGGGAGCCCATCATTCAAGGAACATCTTCTTTCCCTATGTTAGTAGTGTAAGAAGACAGAGACAGAGACCAATGTGGGAAGTGCAATATACTCAACTCTGTGAAACAACACTGTGCGGAAGGCATTATTCAGTGACCATCTTGTTTCACAAGTTACTACTGTTTGAAAACAAATGAATGGAAGTATAAGGTATTATATACTCAACTCATGACAGAACACTGGGGGCAACCCATCATTCACCTAACATCTTGTTTCACTATGTTAGGAGTGTTTGAAAACAGATGCAGAGACCAATGAGGAAAGTGCAGAAAACTCAACTCTATAAAACAACACTGTGTGGAATGCCTCATTCAGTTACCATCTTGTTTCACTAAGTTAGTAATGTTTGAAAACACATGCATGGAAGTATAAGTTAAGTGTTATATACTCGTCTCAGTGAAAGAACACTGTGGGGAACGCATCATTCAACTAAAATCCTGTTCCACCGTGTTAGTAGTGTGTGAAAACGAAGTGGAAACAAAAGAGGGAAGTGAAATATCCTCAACTCTGTGAGAGAACCCTGCAGAATGCATCATTCAGTTAGCATCTCTTTCACTAGGCTAGTGATATTTGAAAACACATGCATGGAAGTATAAGGACAGTGTTATATACTCAACTCTGTGAAAGAACATTGTGGGGAACCCATCATTCAACTAACATCTTGTGTCAATATGTTAGTAATGTTTGAAAACAGATATAGAGACCAAAGAGGGAAGAGCACTATACTCAACTCTATGAAACAACACTGTGTGGAAACCATCATTCAACTAACATATTGCTTCTCTAAATTAGTAGAGCTTGAAAACAGTTGTGGAGGAGGGAGGAGCCAAGATGGCAGAGAGGAAGGGAGCTCTATAAACTTTGTCCGCCCTATCTATCAAACTGAGAAAGACATTACTCTCACCTGCAGGAGTGGAAGGAGAAAATGCAGACTCCAGAGAGAAGACAACCTCGAAGATGCCTGAGTGAGTGAGTGCAAACTGGGGAGATTGGAAAACGGGCCAGCCCAAGAAGGCAGGGGAGGTGGGAGCCCCAGCCCAACACCAGGGAAAGTGGACGGAGACCCTGAGAGAGAAAGGGAAGAGAAAGAGACACTGAACATGCTCATAGTACTGTCTCCAGAGAAGAGATAAAGAATGTTTAACCCCACACGGAGAGAAAAATTCTCACTCCACATATAACTGCTGGGCAGCCCTAATCCCAAACCCAGCTGGCACAGGGGAAAAAACAGTTTCCAGCTCTGCGCCAACCCTGGGACGTGCACTTCGACCTTGGCTGCAGGAGCAGGAGCACACACACCTCATTTCCACAGCGCATCTCACCTCTAGCATTGGCCGCACGAATCCAGAATCCCAAGTGCCAGCAGGGAAAAAATAGCCCCCACCCCGATGCGATCCAGGCAGGAAGTTGGTGGTGGCAGAGCAAGGGTGCATGCTTCGTCTGGGGCTGTGGGAGCGTGCACTTCATTTCCAGCAATGCCTGTACCTCACGCAGCAGCAGCGCGAATCCAGATGGAGCCAAAAGAAACTGCTCCCTCCCCCTATGCAATCACGATCCCAGCTGGGGCCTAGGAGTTGGCGGCAGCGTCTGTGGGGGCACGCACTTCGCCTCCTGCAGCATACCTTGCCTACAGCAGCGGCAGCACAAATCCCTGCCAGCACCAAGAGAAACTGCTCCTACCCCTACACAATCCCCGCTGGGGGCTGGGAGTTGGCGCTAGCATCTGTGGGGACATGCGCTGTGCCTTTGGCAGTGGCAGCACAAATCCCTGCCAGCGCCAAGAGAAAGTGCTCCCTCCAATTATGAGATCCTGACTAAGAAGCCAGCCACCAAAGCAAGTACATCTCATCTGTGGCAGTATAAGTGCATGGACTAGGATTTTGAAATGAGGCGGGCCTGGAAAATACAGCTTGGCTCAGCTGTGGCACAAGGAGATCAGACTCATGAGAGTGCCCTGCATCACTTAGTTCCAGCAGAGCTTGGGGCACTGCCATTCATCCTCTGCAACCACCAAGGCTGGGCCTCCAAGAGCAGCCCCCAAAACCTACTACACCAAACCATGCCTATCCACGAGGGAGAGCTGCTGCTTTTTTTTTTTTTTACTTATTTTTTATTATTATTACATTTCTTATTTAAAATTTTTAAAATATTTTTATTCCTTATTTTCCTTTTTCCTTTCTCCCTCTTTTTTCCCCCTTCCTCTTACCATCCAGATATATTCTCCCTTATCTCATCCTTATCTCTCTTCTCGACTGGTTATACACTTTTAGACTGTCCATTGTCATTTGTTGTCTCTGCCCCCCCTTAATTTTTTTCTTCACTTCTTTTCTTCTCTTTCCTCTCCCTTTTCTTTTCTTCCTTTCCCCCTTTTAATTTCTTCATTTGTTTGATTTCTCTGTGCATTTGCATGCTTCTGTTCCCTCTGTGTTTGTCTGTCTGTTTTCCTTCTTAGGGCTACCACAAGAAACAAGCCAAAGTGCACATGATGGTGAGTCCCAAATATCACTGTGTAGGGAAATAAAATAATCAAAGGCACAACAAGAGAAACTGAGAGTCACCATTAAAAGAATATTTCCTGAAATGACAGGCCCTGGACAGTCAATAAGCCTCCTTTAACAGAGCAATACTAACAGGGGTACAGTGCACAATGAGCTTTTTAAAACTGACAAGAGACAGAAAACTAGCCAAAATGACAAAACAAAGGAACTCTCTCCCCTGAAGAATCTCCAGAAAGAAGTTACAGCCATAGAACTACTCAAAACAGATCTAAACAACATACATGAACAAGAATTTTGAAAACTTGTCATAAAATTAATCGCTGGGATTGAAAAAAAATCATAGAAACAACTGAGACAATGACTAGGGACTTTGAAAATAAGTGTAACTAGTTTTAAAAGGCTATAAATGATGGGAATAATAAAATGGAGGTGGCCACCTCAATGATTGAAGAGGCAGAGAGAATAGGTGAATTAGAAGACATAGTTGTAGCAAAAGAGGAAGCTGAAAAAAGAGAGAGAAATTGACCCGGGAACAGTAAAGGAGAATTCGAGACCTGAGTGATACAATCAAATGGAACAACATCCGTATCATAAGAATTCCTGAAGAGGAAGACAGAGAGAAAGGTCCTGAAGGAATACTAGACCAAATTATAACTGAGAATTTCCCAAATCTGGGAAAAGAAGTAGACATTGAGATTCAAGAGGCACAAAGAACCCCCTTAAGACGTAATTTGAATTGAACTTTGGCATGACATATCATAGTGTAGCTGGCAAAAGATAAAGATAAAGAGAGAATTCTGAAAGCAGCTAGGGATGACAGGGCCCTAACATACAAAGGGAAACCTATCAGAGTGGTTACAGACCTAACTAATGAAACTTGGCAGGCCAGGAAGGAATGGCAGGAATTCTTCAATGTGATGAACAGAAAAAAACATGCAGCCAAGAATCCTTTATCCAGTAAGCCTGTCATTCAAAATAGAAGGAGAGATAAAGGTGTTCCCAAATAAACAAAAATTGAAAGAATTCATGACACCAAACCAACCCTACAAGAAATCCTAAGAGGGACCCTATGAGGGAAATGTTGCAAAACATACAAGGTGCCAGAGACACCACTATAAACATGAATTCCACGGAGAACACAATGACTCTAAACCCACATTTTTCAATAATAACACTGAATGTAAGTGGACTGAATGCTCCAACCAAATGACACAGGGTGGATTAAAAAAAATGTCTACAAAAGACTCATTTTCAACCTGAAGATACCTTCAGGTTGAAAGTAAAGGGATGGGTGAGGATTTATTTTTGTCAACCTTGACTTCTCTTTGGATATGGAGAAAGCAAAAGGCAAAAAGAACTCCACAAAGAAGTCAGGGGAAGACCATTTGGCTTGCAAATCCCAACCTGTACCAGGAGAAGCCACAGAGAAACAGCAAGCTTCTGGTGAACCAAAGTTACAAAAGCCCCCAGAGAATGGGACCAAACGAAAAAGATCTATGAAAGAAGACAAAGAAAAGACTGCACAAGACAAAGGAAGAGTAAGAATTTGAAAGAAAGTCCCTATTCCTCCATTACCTTCCACACTGCCACCAGCCAACCTGCTTCACAGAGACGTCCTGTGGGCCTGGTGCCAACAACTACAGCTGAGCACCAAAGGCCAGAAATTAGATGCATACAAGCGGCTGTGTGAATTTGCTTACCCTAATCAAACGAAGAGCATTCCCCTCACTGCAAAGGAGGCCAAGATTCTCTCACCATCACAAAAAAGATCAAGGATGGAAACAGGGGAAATGTCTCTGGAAAATTCCATGAGAAAGATCTCTTCTCATGGAACCCATCCTCCTGAGATGGCTGCTTCCTCTGAGGGTGGGGTGCAGGCCCCTGTAGGGTCTGATGCTCTCGGAGGGAGTTGAAACTGTGGTTGTGACAACTTCAGCCCCAGAGGCTGTGTTTGCCTCCTGGTCCAAAATTGCAGCCAGGGCTGGGAAGATGGAGACGGTGGAATCGCCACAGGACTCCTATGGGGTCCGGTGGTGCGTGGTCCATGGGAGAAGCTTGCCTGCAGACCCCGGGGGCTGGGTTCGCCTGCAGTTCCATGCAGGGCAAGCCTGGGTACCTGAGAAACGGGGGAGAGTGTGTGCCCTCTTCCTACTACCTGCCTGCAATTTTCCACCCCCACACCTAGAGGACAACATGCTGTGCCCCAAATGTGTACGGAGGAATAAGGTGTTAATGAAAAGCCTCCAATGAGATAAGAACACCAGAAAAAGGGGTGCGACTGTGAGTATAATTGATGGTAGAAAGGGAACTACCATCAACTTGGTGGTCCCACTGACAGCCAATCTGGAAGCCACTCGATGTGCCATACTTCCTACTGACAGGACCCACAGCCTGGTGGGTCGCAGACATTACCTTCAGACCCCAAACATGGTCTGCTTTCCCTTTGGTTTAAAATACTTAACAGTTTGAAGTCAAGAGACTGAGAAGGTTAGCAGCCTCTAGAGGAGTCAGAG
>NC_043713.1:70647518-70649672 GCF_006229205.1 Suricata suricatta
ATGGGGAACATTTTAAAATACTAATTCACCACATTGGAATTAATGTACCTGATCATGTGCCTGAAAATGTAGATTTTGCAAGGTAGGGCTTGTCGACAAAAACTGGCTATGTTCATCTTGACCAAGTTTTCAGACTTACCTCCAGGAATGACACAAACAGAAATATGTTTTCTGATGGAATGTAATCACTGATGCTATTAGCAAAAAGATTTAATATGAATCTACAAATACAGAAGCAGGCAACCCTGAATATTGCCTGTTGTCTCAGCAGTAAGTGATCTTACCTTGTTTTGGACGGCAGTTCCTTAGTGTCATCCTATGTAAAAACCCACCGAGCTATGTACTTAACATGTATATTTTACCATATGTAAGTCATATATTGCTTTTTTTAAAAAACTGCTCTGGTTTGAATAAGTTATATAAAAGGTGTTGGTGGGAATAATGGGAAATTTGAATTTAGAGTAGAAATGAGATGATATTACAGTAATGCTGATGTCTTGGTTGTCATAGCCACAGAATTTGCATTTAACACTTTAGTGAGAGAACACACAGGTGTTAGGACAACTTTTATATCTGAAAACCTTTAAATAACGTAAAATACTCAGTCGCATATATGAAGAGATCCTTTTGAAATAGAAGTCAGCTCATGATCACCTGCTCAAAACCCTATGGGTCCTGTTTCATTGAGAGGAGAAACCAAAGACCTTGTTAATTCCCCCAAAGCCTTACTTGAGTATCTTCTACTCCATGCCACTCACTCTGATGTCATCTCCAGTATCTCTTGCCTTTTCTATTCCTTGACCTTGTCACTGTCTGGAATGATCTTTCCCCAGAAGTCAATATGGTAAACCTGCTTAACTTTTTAAGTCTTTCTTCAAATGTCCCTTGGTCAAAAAAAAAGCATACTCTGAACCCCTCTTTAAAATCACAAGCTGTTTTTCAATCCCTACCAGTACCAGTTAGCCTCCTCACCCTGCTCTAGTTCTCTATTTTTCTTTTTTTTTTTTCATTTTTTTAAATGTTTTATTTTGAGATAGAGAAAGAGAGACAGCATGAGCAAGGAAGAGGCAGAGAGAGAGAGATAGAGAGAGAGGGAGACACAGAATCCAAAGACAGGGTCCAGGCTCTGAGCTAGCTGTCAGCACAGAGCTCGATGCGGGGCTTGAACCTGCGAACTGTGAGATCATGACCTGAGCCACGGTTGAATGCTTAACCAGCTGAGCCACCCAGGTACCCCTCTACTTTTCTTTAACATTTATCTCCACTAACATAATATGAAATTTATTATTGACTGTCACCCACTAATAGTATAAAGGAATGTCTGTCAATTTTGTGCACTTAGGTATCACAGCTTCCTAAACAGCCTGCCACATAATTGGTGCTCAGTAAATGTTTGATCAGTCAATGATAAGTGGAAAGGTTTGAAGTGAACTGTAAAGGGAAATGGGTTGCAAGTTACCTAGGAAACAGTATTAAAAAATGAGTTGCTGTCCTCTAAAGTATTACTACATACTCACTGTCTAATTGTACTCAAAAATATTCTCTGGGAAAAGAATTTTTTGCTTTGACTCACTCTTGGGAAGAAAAACGTTCTGTGGTGTTTAGCACCCAGAATTCTGTGTTCTATTCTGTTTTGAAGGTTTCTTGAAGGTACCTGGGTGGCTCAGTCAGTTAGGCATCCAACTTTGGCTCTGGTCATTATCTCACTGTTCCTGAGTTCCAGCCCTGCATCCAGGCTCTCTGCTGTCAGTACAGAGCTTTAGATCCTGTCCCCCTCTCTCTGCCTCTCCCTCCCTCACTATTAAAAATAAATAAGTGTTTAAGAAAAAAAGATCTTAGTACTATTTTAGATGGTCTCTAGCAAATTTATTTAAAACTATTTAGCAGGAAGTTTGGTCTTTTTTTCCAACAGCTCATCTTCCTGTTTAGAGGGTGAAGTCCAAAGGTATTCAAAACAGCAGTAACCACCCAATATTTCAATCAACATTTCCTGAAGGATAAGAACGTTGAAATTACAATGTTTTGATGGATAAGAAAACTTCAGTACTGGGATGAAACCTAAGTAGGGGGAGATACTGGCCTACAAAAATGATGTCACTGGGCCCAGAAGACACTTCTCATTAGAAGGATTAGCTTGGGCTATCTTGTTTCTGG
>NC_043713.1:70649772-70652701 GCF_006229205.1 Suricata suricatta
AAAAAAAAAAGTAAAGGGATGGAGAAATACTTATCATGCGACTGGAAGCCAAAAGAAAGCTGGAATAGCCATGCTTATATCAGACAAACAGGACTTTAAAGTAAAGGCAGTAACAAGAGATGAAGAAGGACATTATATAATAATTACAGAATCTCTCCATCAGGAAGAGCTACCAATTATAAACATCTATACGCTGAATTCGGGAGTGCCCAAATACATAAAACAGTTAATCACAGACAGAAACAATCTTATTGATAAGAATGTGCTAACCAGTTTGACAATAACTATTAAAAAAAGAAGAAAAAGAATGTGCTAATTGCAAGGAACTCTAGTACTCCACTGAGAGCAATGGTTAGATCAACCAGACAGAAAATCACTAAAGAAACAATGGACCTGAAAGACACATTGGAGCAGATGGAATTGATAGATATATTTAGAACACTGCATCCTGAAGTTGGGAAATTCACCTTCTTTTCCAGTGCACATGGCACATTCTCCAAGATAGATCACATACTGGGGCATAAAGCAGCCCTCCATAAATATAAACGAATTGAGATAATACCATGCACACTTTCAGATCACAATGCTATGAAACTTGAAAAAGTCTGGAAAACGTCCAAAAATGTGGAGGTTAAAAACCACCCTATTAAAGAATGATTGGCTAATCAGGCAATTAGAGAAGAAATTTAAAAATTTATGGAAACCAACAAAAACGAACATACAACAATCCAAAATCTCTGGGGTGCAGAAAAGGAAAGTATATTGCAATCCAGGCCTATTTCAACAAACTAGAAAAAGCTCAAATTCAAAATCTAACATAGCACCTACTAGAACTAGAAGGGAAGAAGCAAGAGCCTCCCAAACCCAGCAGAAGAAAAGAAATAATAAAGATCAGGGCAGAAATAAACAATATAGAATCCAAAAAAACAGTCAAGCAGATCAATAAAATCAAGAGTTGGTTCTTTGAAAAAATAAGCAAAATTGATAAACCTCTAGCCAGGCTCCTTAGAAAGAAAAGAGAGAGCACCAAGATAGACAAAATCATGAATGAAAATGGATCTATTACAACCAATTCCTTAGAAATACAAGCAATTATCAGAGATTACTATGAAAAAGTATATGCCACAAACTGGACAACCTGGAAGAAATGGACAAATTCCTAAATGCATGTGCACTACCAAACTTCAAACAGGAAGATAGAAAGCATGAATAGACCGATAACCAGTGAAGAAATTGAATCAGTTATCAAAAATCTCCCAGGGAACAAGAGCCCAGGCCAGATGACTTCCGAGGGGAATTCTACCAGACATTTAAAGCAGAGCTAATACTCATTCTTCTCAAGCTTATCCAAAAAATAGAAATAGAAGGAAAACTTCCAAACTCATTCTACGAAGCCAGCATCACCTTGATACTTAAATCAGGTAGAGACCCAGCAAAAAAAAGAGAACTATAGACCAATATCTTTAATGAATACCGATGCAAAAATACTCAACAAGATACTGGTAAATTGAATTCTACAGCATATAAAAAGAATTATCCATCATGATCAAGTGGGATTCATTCCTGAGTTACAGGGCTGGTTCAATATTTGCAAATCCATCAATGTGATACATCACATTAACAAACAAAAAAAAGATAAGAAGCATATGACCGATCCTGTCAATAGATGCAGAAAATGGATTTGACAAAATACAGCACCCTTTCTTAATAAAAACCCTTGAGAAAGTTGGAATAGAAGGAACTTACCTAAACATTATAAAAGCAGTTTATGAAAAGCCCACAGCTAATATCATCCTCAATGGGGAAAAACTGAGAGCTTTCCCCCTGAGATCAGGAACATGACGGGGGTGTCCACTCTCACCACTGTTGTTTAACATAGTGCTGGAAGTCCTAGCATGAGCAATCAGACAACAAAAGGAAAGAAAAGGCATCAGAATTGGCAAAGAAGAAGTCAAACTTTCACTTTTCACAGATGACATGATACTCTACATGGAAAACACAATCGACTCCACCAGAAGCCTTCTAAAACTGACCAATGAATTCAGTAAAGTTGCAGGGTACAACATCAATGTACAGAAATCGGTTGCATTCCCATACACAAATAATGAAGCAGCGGAAAGAGAAATCAAGAAACTGATCCCATTCACCATTGCATGAAAACCATAAAATACCTAGGAGTAAACCTAACCAAGGATGTAAAAGACTTATATGATGAAAACTATAGAAAACTTATGAAAAAATTGAAGAAGACACCAAGAAATGGAAAAACATTCCATGTTCATGGATCAGAGGAATAAACATTGTGAAAATGTCATTACTACCCAAAGCAACCTACACATTCAATGCAATCCCCACCAAAATTGCACAAGCATTTTTCTCAAAGCTAGAACAAGCTATCCTCAATTTCATATGGAACCACAAAAGTCCCTGAAAGCCAAAGTAATACTGAAGAAGAAAACCAAAACGGGAGGCATCACAATCCCAGACTT
The DNA here is from genome assembly GCF_006229205.1 of Suricata suricatta. Taxonomy (NCBI): domain Eukaryota; kingdom Metazoa; phylum Chordata; class Mammalia; order Carnivora; family Herpestidae; genus Suricata; species Suricata suricatta. The sequence goes on from NC_043713.1 coordinate 70,652,262, forward strand.
TAGCCTCTACTACAAAGCTGCCATCATCAAGATAGTATGGTATTGGCACAAAAACAGACACATAGACCAATGGAATAGAATAGAGAACCCAGAACTGGGCCCACAAATGTACGGCCAGTGAATTTTTGACAAAGCAGGAAAGAGTATCCAGTGGAAAAAAGACTGCCTCTTTAGCAGGGGGTGCTGGGAGAACTAGACAGCAACATGCAGAAGAATGAAACTAGACCAGTTTCTTACACCGTACACAAAAATAAGATCAAAATGGCTGAAGGACTTGAATGTGAGACAGGAAACCATCAAAACCCTCGAGGAGAAAGTAGGGAAAAACCTCCTAGACCTCCACCGCAGCAATCTCCTACTTGACACATCCTCAAAGGCAAGGGAAATGAAAGCAAAACTGAACCCTTGGGACTTCATCAAGATAAAAAGCTTCTGCAAGG
>NC_043713.1:70652801-70681773 GCF_006229205.1 Suricata suricatta
GTGTGGAGGTTCCTCAAAAAACTATCCATAGAACTCCCTTATGGCCCAGCAATAGCACTGCTAGGGATTTACCCAAGGGATACAGAAGTGCTGATGCATAGGAGCACATGTACCCCAATGTTCATAGCAGCACTGTCAACAATAGCCAAATCATGGAAAGAGCCTAAATATCCATCACCTGATGAATGGATCAAGAAGATGTGGTGTGTATATATATACAATGGAATATTACATGGCACTGAGAAGGAATGAAATATGGCCATTTGTAGCAAAGTGGATGGACCTCGAGGGTGTCATGCTAAGCGAAATAGTCAGGCAGAGAAGGACAGATACCATATGTTTGCACTCATAGGTCTAACGAGAGAACAGGAGAAACTTAATGGAGGACCATGGGGAGGGGAAGGGGAAAAGAGAGTTGAGGTGAGAGAGGGACGCAAAACCTGAGAGAATATTGAATACTGAAAACGAACCGAGGGTTGAAGGGGGAGAGGGAGGGGGGAAAGTGGTGGTCGTAATGGAGGAGGGCACTTGTGGGGAAGGGCACTGGGTGTTATATGGAAACCAATTTGACAATAAACTATTAAAAAAAAGAAATAGAGAGAAGCTTTGACTTCCTTTGTTCCTCTGCACATCATGTCAGTAGACAGGGGCAACAGTTACACCGAGCCACAAAGAATATGCTTTCCTGTGATGATCAATAGATTGGAACGAGGCTATGGTGCACCATTTATTCAAAAGGCCTTTAGTGTGCGGATCAGTTCACGAAGCATGCTGCGCATTCACTCTTCTACCAAATAGGGGTATCTCAGTCAATTAGGGTCCAGGGTTCATGTGGCTACCCATTGCCATGATACTGTGGCCCGCTATGCACTGAGGGCTCAGGGACAGGTGTACTAGCTGTCCTCTCAGGTATCTGGCTCTGAGAGCTCTGCATTGACTCAAGAATGGCCTGGAAGCTCAACTCCAAACCTTGGACCTTGATTGGTATGAGACAGCCCCTCGGTCTTGGTGTGGAACCGAGAACAAGTTAGAAAGGCAGTAGTGGGATCAGAGTCACTACAAGGGGAGTCATGGGCCTGCATTTCCAATGGGCATTCCTCAAATCTAGGAAATAGGTATCTGCCTTCCCTTACTCTTGTCTCACATGGGAGGCAAGATCTGGCCCCTAACCCCTAACCCTAAGGTGGCTCAGCCTACCCACAAGCATTCTACCTTGGCACCTTCAAAAAATGCCCTAGGATTTTGGTTGGCCACACATTTCTGATAGCAAATTGAGAGGGGCCCAAGCAAAACCTATGTCACCATAAATAACATGGACACTGGGGGACTCCAACTTGAAGGAAGACAGTATATGTCTCAGACAGTGGGTTTAAACAGAACGGGTTTTTTTTTCTTCAAAAAATGATCCAAGGGTTGTAAATGGAGACAAGAAGTACCAGTGTTCTTCATCAGAGCTGACGTATGGAGAGTTGAGATTGAAATAACCATCACAGTCTCCTAACAACCTGGTTGTATCAGGGATAAGAAATGCCTATGGGCTGAGGCAGAGGGAGCCCTCTGAAGGACTACACACAGGAGCCTTCCCATCAATAAGCCTGCGGTCTTTCTTCAGGAGCCAGAGACTTCTGGCTTGGTTTGTCCCTTCCAGTATTTCAGTCAGTTGTTCCAGAGGCAGCAGGTTTGAGCAGTAGCTTATTGGGTTCTGCTGGCTCTTTCTCAGGAGTCTGGAACAAGAACTTTATTCCCTATTCTTGAAACAGGCTCTTCTGATGCTGACCCACTCCTGGTACATACTGCCCATGTGCAAACTGTCTGCTCCTCAGAATGAAGGCAACTCAATCAAGCAGATGAATGGAACAAGATCGCCCCCCTTCACCTCCCATACCAGAGCAGGCCAAGCACCAGCCACTCAGAGGCCACTGTTCCTTTGGTATAGCAGAGCCTGAAAGCTCTCACTGGACACAGGACCTGAGTGGGAGTTTGTGGCCTACCCCAGGGTGCCAGCTGAGTGAGTGACAGTTCTGTGGCCCCTATGCATGAACAAGAATTTATTTTAAAACACAGCTATGGGAATAAAATGACTAGGAGGTGGACCAAAGCTCAACATTCCCATTTTAGTATATGTGCTGCCAAAGCGAGCACGAAAGCTCGACATTCAAAATGGGAACTGGATCGATTCGGAATGGAGATGTCTCACTTAATATCTTCTCAGCCCATAAAGGAGGACTGCTCTCTCCTGCAACCTCTGGCCCAGCATATATGCAAACATTCTCCACTGGGCATCTTCCAATGACCCAGGCCTCTTGATGTCCACAGACTTCTGAAACCAGATGAAGGGGTGGTCCTGTTACAAACCCCATTGCACACTCACAAGGACTTCACCACACTCTCCACTTGAAAGCAGACGATGTTCCTCTGAGAGACTCACTTGGAATGAACTGCAGGGAGAGACTCCTTTGAAGATAGAGCAAGGGGGTTCACAATGACAGTCGGCATGCCTGAGTTCTTCATCAGAGATGGGAAAGGGAGACTGTTGTGAATGAAGTGACTAGCACAATCTTTTAGCCAGTTGACTGTCTCAGAAATTAGAAACAGCCATGGGCTTTGGTAAAGGGACCTCTCTCCAGGCCACAGCCAAAGCACTGTCATCAGGAGGCCTCCATTGTTTCTTCAAGTAGAGAGCGAAAGCCCTGGCTGTGGATGTCTTTCCTGCCATCCCATGGACAGATAAGGGTATCAGAGATGCAGCAGGGTATATGAGGAATTACACTTTCTGCCTAGTTCGCATGATTTCTCATACCCTCTGAAAGACGGTTCCCCACAGTGTTGTTTCCCATAGTCGAATATATGGCACTTTCTGCATAGGACCCTTGTTACTTTTCAAATTCTAAGTGAAACCACATATTAGTTGAAAGGTGGTCTCCCCACAGTGTAATTTCATAGAGTTCTGAAAATGGCACTTTCCCTGTAGGTCCCACATAGGACTTCAAACTGTTCTTACTTTGTAAAACAAGAGGTGAGTTAAAAGGTGGTTTCAGATCCTTTTATCTCAGAGAATTGAGCATATGGTACTTTCTGCATAGGCTTCTCATGGGTTTTACCTTTTAACACTCCTTTCAGTTAGCGAAACCAGGTACTAATTGATACAAAGTTCCACCACACTGTTGTCTCACATCGTGCAGTACATGGCACTTTCGATGTCGGCAGGTCACGGCTTTTCAAACACTTCGAACATCTAAGATGTTAGTTGAAATATGGTCTCAGCACAGTGTTATTTGCCAGAGTTGTGTCCATGGCACTTTATTCTTAGGCCCCCATAGATTGTCCAACACCTCTCTAACGTCATGAACCCTGATGTAGGTTGAAAGATGGTTTCTCCACTGTACTTTTTGACAGAGTCGAGTTTAGGTCACTTTCCACACAGTTCGCAGCATAGGTTCTCAAACATGCATAGCTTAGAGAAATGAGATGTTCATTGAAACTTGCCCATCCCACAGTGTAGTTTCACAGAGTTGAGCATATGGCACTTTCCAACCAGGCCCTCATGGGTTTTCTAATGGTTCTAAATGGGTGGAATCAGACGGTAGTTGCACGGTGGTTTCACACAGTGTTGCCTCACAGGGGAGAGGAATTGCACTTTCTGCATAGCTCGCCTGGTTTACAGAACACTCCAAAGGATGGTTCCCCACAGTAATGCTTCTCAGAGTTGACCATATGGCACTTACTGAATAGGCCCCTTGTTGCTTTCAAACAACTCGAACTTAGTAAACACCGGATAATCGTTGAAAGATTGTTTCCAAAGAGTTGTTTCATAGAGTTCTGTAAATGGCACTTTCCTTGTATAACTCACATAGGATTTCAAACTGTTCTAATTTTGTGAACCGAGAGGTCAGTTGAAAGATGGTTTCACAATTCTTTTTTTTAATAGTTTATTGTCAAACTGGTTTCCATATGACACCCAGTGCTTCTCCCCACAAGTGCCCCCCACCATGACCATCACTCCCTCCTTCCCTCTCCCTCCCCCTTCAGTCCATGGTTCATTTTCAGTATTCAATAGTCTCCCTTGATCTGTGTCTCTCACTCTCCCCCGCTCTCTTTCCCCCCACCTCTCCCCATGGTCCCCTGCCAGATCTCTCCTGTTAGACCTATGAATGCAATCATATGGTGTCTATCCTTCTCTGCCTGACTTATTTCGCTTAGCGTGACACCCTCAAGGTCCATCCACTTTCCTACAAATGGCCATATTTCATTCTTCCTCATTGCCATATAGTACTCCATTATATATACATACCACATCTTCTTGATCCATTCATCAGTTGATGGACATTTAGGCTCTTTCCATGATTTGGCTATTGTAGAAAGTGCCACTATGAACATTGGGGTATATGTGCTCCTATGCATCAGCACTTCTCTATCCCCTTATTCCTAGGTATTTTATGGTTTTTCGTGCAATTGTGAATGAGATCTGTTTCTTGCTTTCTCTTTCTGTTACTTCATTTTTGGTGCATAAGAATGCAACTGATGTCTGTACATTGACTTTGTACCCTGCAACCTTACTGAATTCGTTGATCAGTTCTAGAAGGTTTCTGGTGGAGTCGATTGGGTTTTCCATGTAGAGTATCATGTCGTCTGCGAAAAGGGAAAGTTTGACTTCTTCTTTGCCAATTATGATGCCTTTTCTTTCCTTTTGTTGTCTGATTGCTGATGCTAGGACTTCCAGCACTATGTTAAACAACAGTGGTGAGAGTGGACATCCCTGTCGCGTTCCTGATTTCAGGGGGAAAGCTCTCGGTTTTTCCGCATTGAGGATAACATTGGCTGTGGGCTAACCGAAGATGTAAAAGACCTGTATGCTGAAAACTATAGAAGACTTATGAAGGACATTGAAGAAGACACAAAGAAATGGAAAAACATTCTGTGCTCATGGAGTGGAAGAATAAACATTGTTAAAAGGTTTTACAATTCTTTTATCCCAGAGTGTGGAGTGGATGGATGGTACTTTCAGCAGAAGCTCCACAGGGTTGTACCTTTTAACATTTCTTTCAGTTAGAGAGACTGGATATTACTTTAAACAATGTTCCACCACACTGTTGTTTGAAATGGTGGAGTACATGACCATTTCCTTGTATGCGGCTCATGGTTTTTCAAACGCTTCTGGTTAGTGAAGCATGATGTTAGATGAAGGAAGCTTTATGCACACTGTTGTTTCTTAGAGTTCAGCAAATGGCACTTTCCCTGGATGACTCTCATAAAATTTCAAACTCTCCTAACTGTGAATCAAGCGGTTAGTTGAAAGATGGTTTCGCTGTTCTTTTATCTCAGAGTGTTGAGCGTATGGTACTTTCAGCATAAGCGCCACCGAGGTTTCACTGTTAACACTACGTTCAGTTAGTGTAACCAGGTTTTATTTGATACAAGTTTCCACCACACCTTGTTTGAAATGAAAGTGTACGTGACACTCTCATTGTATGCAGGTCCTGGCTTTTCAAACACTTCTTTCTTAGTGTAACAAGATGTTTGTTCAAAGATGGTTCTGCTCAGGGTGGTTTCACAGAGTTCAGTAAATGGCAACTGCCCTGTATGACTCAAATAGGAATTCAATCTGTTCTAAATGTGTGATTTGAGAGGTGAGTTGGGAGATAGCCTCACTATTCTTTAATCTACGCGTTCTGAGCATATGGTACTTTCTGCATAAGCCCCACCAAGTTTTAACTTATGACACTTCTTTCAACCAGTGAAAGCATATATTATTTGATACAAGGTTCCCAAAAACTGTTGCTTGAATTGGTGGAGTACATGACATGTTCATTGTATGCAGGTATGGCTTTTCAAACACTTCTAAATTAGTGTAACAAGAGGTTCATTGAAAGTCGGTTTCCACACAGCGTTTTATCTTAGAGTTCAGTAAATGACAATTTCCCTATATGACCCGCATGGGAATCCAAACTGTTCTAACTCTGTGAATCGAATGTTTAGTTGAAAGATGGTTTCACCGTTCTTTTTTCTCAGAATGTGGAGCGTATGGTACTTTTGGCATAAGTCCCACAAAGTTTTAACTTTTAACACTTCTTTATTTAGTGAAACCAGATATTATGTGATATGAGTGTCCACCACAGTGTTGTGTGAAACAGTGGAGTACATACATGACACTTTCATAGTATGTGGGTGGTGGCTTTTCAAACAGTCCTAACTTAGTGAAACAAGATGTGAGTCACAAGACGGCTTCCGCACAGGGTTGTTTCATAGAGATCAATAAATGGCACTATGACCTGCACAGAGTTTCAAACTGTTCTAACTCTGTGAGTCAAGAGTTTAGTTGTAAGATATTTTCAGTGCTCTTAAAACGCAGGGTGTGCAGTGCATGGTACTTTTGGCCTCGACTTCTCAGGGTTTTAACTTTTAACACTACTTTCTGCTAGTGAAACCAGATGATCCTCAACACAAGCTTCCACCACACTTTTGTTTTTCTAGGTGGAGCATATAACCCTTTCGTTGTACGCAGATCATGGCATTTCAGACACTTCTTACTTGGGAAAACAAGATGATAGTTGCAAGATGGTTTCTGCCCAGTGTTGTTTCTTAGAGTTCAGTAAATGGCACTATGACCCGCATTGAATTTCAAACCGTCCTAACTGTGTGAATCAAGCTGTTAGTTGAAAGACGTTTTCCCTGTCCTTTTACCTCAGAGTGGTGAGCGTGTGGTACTTTCTGCATAAGCCCCACCGGGTTTTAACTTTCAACACGTCTCCCAGTCAGTGAAACTAGGTATTATGTGATTTGAAACTGTGGTGTACATGGCACTTTCGTAGTAAGGGGCTCATGGCATTTCAAGCACTCCTAACTTAGTGAAACAAAATGTGAGTTGAAAGACAGTTTTTGCTCAGTGTCGTTTCATAGACTTGAGTAAATGGCACTATGACCTGCGTAGAATTTCAAACTATTCTAACACTGTGAGTTGAGAGGTTAGTGGAAAAGTGTTTTCACTGCTCTTTTATATCAGTGTGTGGAGTTTAAGTACTTTCTACCTAGGCTTCACGGGGTTTTAAATTTAAACACTTCTTTCAGCTAGTGAACCCAGATAATCCTTGATACAAGGTTCCACAACCCTTTATTTTTCATTGACGGAGTACATAACACTTTCGTGGTATGTGGGTCAGGGTGTTTCAAACACTTCTAGCTTGGTAAAACAGGAGGCTAAGTGAAGGACAGTTTCCACACAGTATTGTTTGGTAGACATCAGTGAATTGCACTTTACCTAATGACACACATCGGAACTCAAACTGTTCTAATCAAGAGGTTAGCTGAAAGATGGCGTCACTCTTCTTTTATCTCAGAGGGTTGAGCCTATGGTACTCTCTGCAGGATCCCCCTCCCCAAGAATTTTACCTGTTATCACTTCATTCAGGCAGTGAAGCCATATATTACCTCATACAATTCCAGCACACTGTGGTTTGAAACAGTGGTGTACCTGACCCTTTGGTTTTATGTGGGTCATGGCGTTTCAAACAATTCTAACTTAGTGAAACAAGACACTAGTTGAACAATGTGTTCCCTATAGTGTTGTTTCATAGAGTTTAGTAAATGGCACTATGACCCACATACAATTTCAAACAGTTCTAAGTCAGTGAATCGAGAGGTTAGCTTAAAGATAGCTTCCCTACTCTTTGATCTCAGAGTGTGAAGTGTGTGGTACTTTCTGTCTAGGCTTCACATTGTTTTAACTTTTAACATTATTTTCAGCTTGTAGAACCAGCTATTCCTTGATTCAGTGTTCCACCACACTTTTAATTGGTGCAGCACATAACAATTTCATTATATGCACGTCATGGCATTTTAAACACTTCTAACTTGGTAAATCAAGATGATAGTTGCAAGACGGTTTCTGCCCAGTGTTGTTTCTTGAGTTCTGTAAATGGCACTATGACCTGCATTGAATTTCAAACTGTTCTAACTCTGTGAATCGAGATGTTAGTTGAAAGACGTTTTCACTGTTCTTTTACCGCAGAGTGGTGAGGGTATGCTACATTCTGCATAAGCCCCGCAGGGTTTTAACTTTTAAAACTTCTTGCAGTTAGGGAAACCAGGTATTAGGTGATGTGAGTCTCTACCACACATTGTTTGTGATGGTGGAGTACATGACACTTTCGTGGTAAGCGGGTCATGGCATTTCAAACACTCCTAACTTAGTGAAACAAGATGTGAGTTGCAAGACGGTTTCCGCACAGTGTTGTTTCATAGAGATCAATAAATGGCACTATGACCTGCACAGAATTTCAAACTGTTCTAACTCTGTGAGTCGAGAAGTTAGTTGAAAGAGTTTTTAGTGCTCTTTTATCTCAGAGTGTGGAGTATGGTACTTTCTGCCTAGCAAAGAATGGGATAAAACTGACCAGAAAATGACACACTCTGGTTCTCATCTCCCCACAGGTGAGGCTGCTGCCTTCCAATTCCCTGGCTTTGCCTATGCACCAACATTTTGTCTGGCAAACTTCAAGTGCCCTAGGTCTTCTTCCTGTCACAATATTTCTAAAAGGCAAGTCCCAAGAAGCTTTTTGCCCAACCTCTGCCAGAGTCAGGATAACTTGGCCAGGCTCCCCAGTTAAAATGAGAGGACATTGCTCTTGGGTCTGGCCTTGAATTCCCCACAGTGAACAAAGAGCAAGGGGGGATGGCAATGGATACCTAGAAAGCCAAAGATCACATCAGATGAGAATGGGATAAGTCTGGGAAGAAAGAGAAGAGCACATCTCTTGGTGAGCCCCCTATTATCTGAAGGAACAGATAAACCTGAACTGGGTAAAGGGGAAGCATCCATCTGCTTGCTGAGGGAGCAGAAGGCAAGCTGAGGGTCACACACAAGCCAACATGACCTGCCCTCACCCCCAGGAGGGATATGTGTGACATGCCTCAGGCGCTCCTGGCTGCCCAAGGACAAAGGAAAGGTCAGAAAGCAAATGGCAAAACTGATAGAGCCTCCATCAATTTACAAGTATCTTAGGAAATGACAAGAAAAAGGCAGGGGCCTTCTCTCCAAAAACTTATGGACTCCATTTCCTGGAGCCCCAACATCACCCTGCCCTCCAAAATCATGTGAGGAACAAAGGCAAGAAGGAAATGGCAGATAAAACTGAATTTCCGGGGGCCCCTGATGGCTGAGTCCCTTAAACCTCCAACTTTGGCTCAGGTCATGATCTCACACTTCCTGAGTTCCAGCCCCATGTGGGTCTCTGTGCTGACAGCCTGGAGTTGGCTTCAGAGTCTGTGTCTCCCTCTCTCTGTCAGTCCCTCTCCTGGTACATATTCTCTCTCTCTCTCTCTCTCTCTCTCTCTCTCTCTCTCTCTCTCTCTCTCTCAAAATAATAAGCTTAAAAGAAAGGAATGAAAAAAATCAAATCTTGACATGCTGTTATTAGGCTGGAGTAGAAAATGACCACGGAACACTAAATGGCCTTGAGACCAGTGAAAGTTATTCTCAGCTGGCATTAAAAGATCCAACAAATAACAAGACTAAGTGGACATAGCTGAAAACCTCAGAATACAGTGAAAACTATTTACTTATAAATGGGCTCAAAGGCACACCCAGTTCACCTACCTCTGCTTCTCCTTTAACACACACCTATGGCCTTCTCAGGATTTCTTATGACCTACTAACTTAAAATGAAAGGACTTGGTCCTGAATCCTAGAATGTGTCCATGTAATATATTGGTTGAAGCCAGAGATCGATGTTGCTGCTCTTAAGGGTAGTCCAGAAGGAGAATGGTGAAGGGAAAACTTTCCAGAAGTCAGAGCTGTGAGCAGTATACTGGATTATAATTGATATGGAAGAAAAGTTGGCCTGCCATGTGGATATACTATATTGACTACTGGTCAGTGGAACTTACCTAGATAGTGGGTCAAAAATCTGAAAGGACCAACACTGAAAGATTGGGGACAAGAAAGTGTGAGGAAGAAGTACATGGATCTCTATACAGAAGAGGGCACAGATGTGTGTATCATTGTAATTCAAATGATACCAACCAGAGAAGACATACTTCAGAAAAGATAAATTACCTGTCCTGAGGATGTCAGACAGATAGTTTCATCAGCCATTCCAGGGATTGCACTGTGGCCCCATAAAGAAAGAACTATGTTGCAAAACAGGTAGCTACTGATGAACTAATAGCATAGATTTCCTCTCACTATGTTGGTCTAGCTATTGATCCTACTGAATAAAGAATTTGCCAATGTCTGAGACTGATTTTGAGTCCCTAATATAGCAACATTCTTCAGAAAAGTCATGTAGCTATTGTGGCAAATCAATAATATACTTTCAGCTGTGAAAGCGTGAGTGAAACTGCCTCACCAGGATGTGATATTCTGGATGATTCAAAGGTACAAGGACCTAGACCAGCCAAAGTGCTGGCTGAAGGTAAAAACAAAACAACAGCAACAAAAACTCTAGAGTGAGTGCCAGAAAAAAGAGATGGCTGGAAATAATTATGGCCCAAACACCATTTGCACTCACTCCTTAAATTCTCTTTAGCCTTTAAAAAAATATTGTAAGCAACTACTACCTTGCATAATTAGATTTGCAAATCTCCCTTTCTTAGAGAAGATCTGGATATGAATCTGAGTGGTCCATCGGGTGGATTTTATCACATCCAATTTACGTGCCTCCCTTGCTTCACTTGCCTTTACCTGTCTCCTGATCCCTCAGGCATTTGTTCCATGGAGTGCCCCAACAGCCACTGTTCTGACCTCACCTCTTAGAATTCATTGATATTTCAAGGTTTGTCAGAGTGAGAGCCAGGCTCTGACAGGGCATCAATTTCTCCAATGGAGCAGAAGCCCCAGCTGTGGCACCTCAGCTTGGACTGATCCCATCCATAGAGCCTTTGGCTCTTCCTGCAAATTCCAGACCCAAATAAAGTGCTGTGTGCTAACAGTTATGATTCTGGAGCCCTCAGCAGCTGTCGAGGAGGCGTAGACAACACAACCTGGAAGGATGAGAGACTAAATACCCTTTGGGCAGATTTTGACTAATGAGAGACAATGCATGTGAAGGAGCCATGGAATGAATTCTCCTTTGTTTTCCACAGAGGATTATTCTGAGATACAATAGCTCCATATGGCTTATCCAGGGACATTTGCATAATTTCAGTGAGCAGTTGTGTTTATAATACTGTAGCTACTTTAGAAATATGCCCACATTTGTTTACTGTTTTCCCTCTCTTGTCTCACTTCCTTTTTCTTTTGCTAATTGTTTCTCTAGCTGTACACTCCCCAATAATGCATTATCGCATAAGCTATGTTTTTAAGAACCCACACTAAGATAGATTAGCATAAAATAAGACTTCTTTACACTTCAAAGAAATTATATCAACTTAAGCAAAAATGAAGTGATCATCTTACTTCAGCTTTAGAATTATAGATAATTCTCATTATCTACTGCTGCAGAACAAACACTTAAAGTGGCTTAAAAAAAAGAATTATTATTGTTATGTGTCTGCCAGTTGATTGAATTCAGGTGAAAGATTTTTACTTGGAGCCTTTCATGTGGTCACACTCAGATATCAGCTGGTGCTTTAGTCATCTGAAGGCTTGATGGGAATGGACATACCAGATGGCTCAGACACGTGAATGGCAGTTGCTGGCTGTCAGATAGGGAGTTCACTGGCTTTGTCAACCAGGGCGTCTACACAAGGCCTCAGATGGCTTTGGATTCTTACAATATGGTGATGTAGTATCTAGAGGGAGCACTCTAAGAAGTGAGAATTCTAAGAAGTCAATTAATAGTATCCTCTTATAATTCTTTATATTTCTGTGGTGTCATTTGTGACTTCTCTTCTCTTATTTACAGCTTTTTCTCTTTTTTCTTAATGAGTCAGGCTAAATTCCTAGAAACAATCCTCATTCTAAAACTGAACCAGGAAGAAAAAGAAAATCCAAATAAACGGATTGCAACAAACAAAATTGAATAGTGATCATAAAACTACCAAAAAATATAAATCCAGGACCTGAAGGATTCACAGGTGATTCTACCAAACATTAAAGAATTAATATCTACTCTCATCAAGCCATTCCCGAAGAAGAAGAAGAAGAAGAAGAAGAAGAAGAAGAAGAAGAAGAAGAAGAAGAAGAAGAAGAAGAGGAGGAGGAGGAGGAGGAGGAAGTAACATTTCTAATTATATTCTACGAGGCCAGCATTACCCTGGTATCAAAACCACAGACACCACAAAAAAAGAAAGCTACAGGCCAATATCCCTGATGAAAATAGATGCAAAAATTCTCAACAAAATATTACCAAGAGGCCAGTTAAATGATTCGCTGGAAACTGACATATTGTCTCTCTGTCATATTCTCTTGTCTTCCTTCTATTCGAGGAAGTAGAGATATAGACTCTACTCCTTGATGAGGGAGTAGTTTGTTCACAAAGCTTTATGGAAGAACATATAAAGAGATATGGCTAACTCTAGAAAATGAATTCTGCAATAGTGGTATTATCAATTTCTAGCATATATAGGAATAAAAGAGAAAAGGGGGTGTAAAGCAATAATTGAGTAATTTCCCCTACTATAGACGCTTTTGACAGAAGTGGTTATTTCTTTTCCCTAAAGATCTTGTTCTACACAGAAAAAATGTTTATTTCTTACTTTATAGTTTTTCCTATTCTGGAAATTCACAACTTTAAATTTTATTTCTTGGCATTAAGCACACTATCTAAAGCATTACAGTGTGATTTATAGCTTTTCCATATTATTATATGCAGATTTTGCTCAACATATTCATCCTTAAGTTTTCACCCCTGATGGTTAGAGATATGATAGAGAGTCAAGTGTATGGAAATATCTGGGCATGGGCTGTAATCATAAGGCATTAAAATTTTTTTTTGTCAAATTCTGGCAAATTTTTCAAACCCTTCACTTCATTTGGGCTAGCTTGTTGTCCTCAATTCTTACATCTTAGAAAACAAAGTAACCTGATCACTTTATCCCCATGAGACAGTCTCATTGTGATTGTAAATAACAATTTATGCTATTTATCCCAGTATGAAAACCACATTTCCAAACTTCATTCACAATTAATGCTTCCCTCCTTTAATTTGTGCTGGTGGAAATCTAGCAAGTGTATATCTTGCCTATGTTCACCTCATCTGTGCACACTTCACCTGCACACACCTCACCTTATGACCCCTCACCAGTGCAAACCTTGCCTGTTCACACCTCACTTGTTCAAAACTCACCTGTCCAGAACTCTCCTTGTGCACACCTTTCCTGGGCACACGTTACCTGGGCACACTTCACCTGTTCAGACCTGGCCTGGGAACACCTCACCTGCGCACACCTCATATGTGCATACCTTGCTTTGGGACACCTCGTCAGTGAATACCTTGCCTTTTCACACTTCTTCTGAAAACACCTCCCCTATGCACATCTGCTAGTGTACACTTCGCCTGTTCACACTTCTCCTGATCACCCACACATGAGCACACTTTGCTTGTTCACATTCTCATGAAAACTCCTCCCTTACGCACACCACACCAGTGCACACCTTGCTTGTTCACACGTTGCCTTTCACAACTCTCTGGAGCACACCTAACCTTGGCACACCTCACCAGTGCACACTTCGCCTTGGCACACTTCTCCAGTGCACTTCTCACCTATTCACACCTCCCTTGTGCACATCACTCCTGGGCACACTTCACCTATTGACATGACTCTTGTGCATACCTTGCCTGTGCACCATGCTTTTGAGCACACCTTGTCTGTTCACACCTGTCCCGAGCACACCTCTCCTGAGCACAACTCGCCTCACCTTGCTTATGCACACCTTGCCTGTGAACACCTCGCTTTGGCACACCTTGCCATTGCACGATTTGCCTGTGCACAACTCGCCAGTGCACCACTCGTGGTGCACAACTCGCCTATTGACACCATGAGTGTTCACACTTCTGCTAAGCATTCCATACCTGTGCACACCTCACTGGTTCACACCTCGCCTGGGCACACCTCGCCATTGCTCATCTCGCTTGTTCATATGTTGTATTTTCACACCTCTCCTGAGCACACTCCACCTTGACACACCTCGCATGTGCACACCTTTCCTGTTCACACTTCTTCTGTGCAAAACTCTCCTGAACACACCTTGCCTGTGCACACTCGTGGTGCACAACTCGCCTGTTCACACCACGAGTGTTCAAACCTCTCCTAAGCATACCACACCTGTGTACTTCTCACTAGTCCACATCTTTCCTGGTACACCTTGCCTGTGCAGACCTTTCAAGTTCATACCTCTCTTCAGAACACTTCGCCTGAGTACACCTCGCCTATTTACACCTCTTCTGTTCACATCTTTCTTGGAAACACCTTCTGTAAGCGCAACTCGCCTCTGCATACCTAGCCATTGCACACCTCGCAAAACTACACCTTGCCTGGGCATAATTTGCCTGTGCACACCTCTCTTGTGCACAACTCGCCTGCACTCACCTTGCCTTGTGAACCCTCACCAGTGCAAATCTTGCCTGTTTGCACCTCGCTTGTCAACACCTCGCCTGTCCAGGACTTGCCTTGTGCACACCTTTCCTGGACACAAGTCACCTCGGCACACTTGCCTGTTCACACCTAGCCTAGAACACTTCACCTGTGCAAAGCTCGTATGTTGCATACCTTGCCTCGGGACACCTCACCAGTGAATACCTACCTTTTCACACTACTCCTGAGGACACTTCAACTGTGCACACCACCAATGTACACCTTGCCTGCTCACACCTCTCCTGAGTACACCTCGCTTGTTCACATTCTCATGAAAACAACTCCCCTATGCACACCATGCCAGTGCAAAACTCACCTGTTCACAAGTTGCCTTTCAAGCTCTCCTGAACACACATCACCTTGCATACCTCACCAGTGCATACATCTCCTTGGCACACTTCTCCACTGCACTCCTTGCCTATTCACACCTCCCCTGTGCACACCATTCCTGGGTACACCTCACCTACTCACACATCTCCTATGCACACCTTGCCTGTGCACAACGCTTCTGAGAACACCTCACCTGTGAACACCTGTCCTGAGCACACCTCTCCTGTACACAACTTGCCTCACCTCACCTGTGCACACCTCACCTGTGAACACCTCTCTTTGTCACACCTTGCCAATGCACACTTCACCTGTGCACAACTCGCCAGTGCACAACAAGTGGTGCACAACTCATCTATTGACACCAAGAGCATTCACAACTCTCCTAATCATAACACACCTGTGCACTCCTCACCAGTTCACACCTTGCCAGTTCACACCTGCCTTGGCACCCCTCGCCTGTCCATACATTGTATTTTCCCACCTCTCCTGAGCACACCTCACTTTGAACCCCTCGCATGTGCACACCTCACCTGTTCACACCTCATCTGTGCAAACCTCTCCTGAGCACACCTTGCCTGTGCTCACCTTGTTTGTGCACCACTCGCAGTGCACACTTGCCTGTTCACACTAGGAGTGTTCACATTTCTCCTTAATATACCACGCCTGTACACTTCTCACTGGTTCACACCTTGCCTTGACACTCCTCACCTGTGCACACCTCACGTGTTTGCACCTCTCTTCAGCACACTTCACCTGACGACCCCTTGCCTGTTCACACCTCTCCTGAGAATCCCTCACTTTTTCATATCTCAACTTGGCACAACTCGCCAGTGCACACCTCGATTGTTTATAGTCTCATGAAAATATCTCATCTGTGCACAACTCGCCTCTGCACAAGTCTCCTGTTCACACCTCGCCAGTGTACAGCTCGCCTGTTCTCACCTCTCCTGAAAACACCTTGCCTGTCCTGAGCACACTGCACCATGCCACACCTCGGAAGTGACACCACACCTGTTCACAACTCTTCTGAGCACACCTCCCAACTGAACAGTTCGCCTGAGTACACCTTGCTGGTGCACACCGTACCTTGTGACCCCCTCACCAGTGCACACTTTGCCTGATCACACCTCGCTTGTTCAAACTTGCCTGTTCACACCTCTCCTCTTTACACCTGTCCTTAGTCCATCTCAGCTGAACACACCTCTCCTGTGCATACCTTGACAGGGCACACTTTGTTCACATCTCACCGGTTCAGTTTTCTGCTGAGAACACCTCCCTTATGCACAACTCGCCTCTGCATACATAGCCTTTGCATACCTTGCCAGTCTACGGCTCTCCTGTTCACACTTTCCCTGTGCACACCACTTCTGGGCACACTTCACCTATCCACATGTCTCCTGTGCACACCTTGCCTGTGTACAATTTTGAGCACACCTCGCCTTTTCACACCTGTCCCAAGCACACCTCTCCTGAGCACAACTCACCTCCCCTCGCCTGTGCACACCTCGCCTGTGAACACCTCGCTTTTGCACACCTTGCCAATGCATGGTTCTCCTTTGCACAACTGGCCAGGGCACCATGAGTGGTGCAAAACTCCCCTGTAGACACCAAGAATGTTCACACCTCCCCTAAGCATGCCACTCCTGTGCACTCCTCGCCAGTGCACACCTTGCCTGTTCACATGTTTTCTTTTCACACCTGTCCTGAGCACACCTCACCTTGACACACCTCGCGTGTGCACACCTCTCCTGTTCACACCATAGCTGTGCACACCCCATCTGTGCACAATTCGTGGTGCAGAACTAGCCTCCTAACACCGCGAGTGTTCATACCTCTCCACACCTGTGCATTCCACACTGGTTTACACCTCGCCTTGATGCACCTCGCCTATGCACACCTAGTTTGTGCACACTTCTCCTGTGGACACCTTTCCTGACCACACCATGCCTGTGCACACCTCACCAGGGCACACCTCATCTGTTCACAACCTTGTCTGTTCACACCGAGCCTGTGAAAATCGCTCCTGACCACACCTCACCTGCACTCACATATTCACACCTTCCCTTTCACCCCTCTCCTGAGCACATTTTGCCTGTGCACACCTTGCTTGCTCACACCTCACCTGAGCATATCACGACTGTGCACATTTCACTTGTGCACACCTAGCTAGTGCACACCTTTCCTGTGCACACCTCACCTGGTCAAACCTCTCCTAAGCACATCACAACTGTACACACCACGCCAATGCACTACTCATCTGTTCACACCTCATCTGTTCACAACCAGCCTGTGAAAGCTGCTTCTGACCACACATCACCTGTGCACCACTCTCATGTGCACACCTCGTCTATTCACACCTCTCCTGGGAACACCTCGCATGTCCTTCCACCTCTGAGTACATCTTGCCTGTGCACATCTCGGCTGTGCACACATCTCCTGAGGACACCTCATCTGGGCACATTTCATCTCTGCACACCTAGGCATTCCACACATCGACTGTGTACACCTCGTCTGATCACACCTCTCCATGGCACACCTTGCCTTTGCATACCACTCCTCAGCACACTTCACCTGTCTACACCTCGCCTGTGCACACATCACCTATTCACATGTCTCCTGAAGCACACCTTGCTTGTGCAAACCACTTTTGAGCACACCGTGCCTGTGAACACCTCGCCTATGAACACCTCACCTGTAATCTCCTCTCCTGAACACACCTCGACTGCACACATCACTAGTGCACACTGCTCTTGAGATAACCTCTTCTGTGCACACTTCTCTTGAGCAATCCTCAGCTATGCACACTTCAATTGTGCACACCTCGCTTTTTCAAACCTCTCCTGAGCACATCTCGCCTGTTACACCTCTGGGGAAGACACCAAGGTTGGGCACACCTCGCGTCTGCATACCTACCCATTGCACTCTTCACCTGGTCACCCCTCAGCTGTTCACACCTCTCCAGAGCACAGGTCTCCAGTGCACACCACTCCTAAGCACAACTCACTTGTGTACACCTCGCCTGTGCACACCTCACCTATTCACACTGCTCCTGAGCACTCCTAACCCGTGCAACTGTCTCCTTGGCACACTTTGCCAGTTCACACTTTGGCTCTTCAACCCTCACCTGTTAACACCTCTCCTGAGAACTCCTCACCTTTGCACACCTTGCTTGTTCATACATCTGAGCACACCTCACCAGAGAAACCTTGCCTGTGCAAACATCACCTATGTGCACTTTGTCTGTGCAAACTTTGCATTTGCACGCCTAGACATTGCATATCTCACCTAGCACACTTTCCTGTTGCACACCCAGCCTGTACACCCCTGGCCTGTTCTGACCTCTCCAAGACACAGCTCGCTTGTGCTCACCACCCATGAGCACACCTCACATGTGTACACCTTGCCTGGGCACTCCTCACATGTTCACTCCTCGCCTGGTTCACACCTCTCCTGAGCATGCCTTGCCTGTGCACACATCATCTATGCTCACTTTGCCTATGCAAACCTCACATTTGCACTCCTGGACATTGCATGCCTCACCTAACACACCTTGCCAGTGCACAACTCGCCTGTATACCGCTTGCCTGTTCTGTCTTCTCCAGAGCAAAGCTTGTATGTGCACAATGCCCATGAGAACACCTCAGCCTTGTACACCTCACCAGGCCACACCTCACATGTTCACACTTGCCAGTGCACACCTCGCCTTTTCACACCTCACCTGTTCCCACCTCTCCTAAGAACATTTCACCTGTGCACATCTTGCCTATTTACACCTTGCCTGTACAAACATCACATTGGCACACCTCTCTTCTCTACTGTGCACATCTCACCTGTGCACACCTTGCCTTGGCACACCTTGCCTGTGCACACCTCGTCTTTTCACACCTCATCTGTTCACACCTAGCCCGTGAAAACCACTCCTGACCACACTTCGCCTGTGCACCACTTGCATGTGCACACCTCGCCTATTAACCCCTCTTCTGAGCACACCTCACATAACCTCACCACCTCTGAGCACACCTCACCTGTGCACACGTCTGTTCACACATCTCTTCTTCATACCTCTCCAGATAAAACCTCTCTTGTGCACACTTGCCTGAGCACTCCTCACCTGTGCACACTACACCTGGGCACACTTTTCCTGTATAAGCTTCACCTTTGCACACATAGATACTGTACACCTCACCTTGGCACACCTTTCCAGTGCACACCCCTCCTGTACACCCATCACCTGTTCTGACCCATCCAGAGAACAGCTCATCTGTGCAAACTGCTCATGAGCATATGTTGCCTAGGTACACCTTGCCTGTGCAAACCTCACCTATTCACACCTCTCCTGAGCACTCCTTGCTTGTGCATACCAGTTGTGAGCACACATTGCCTGGACAACTTTGCCTGTCCACTCCTCTCCTGAGCACACCTCGTCTGTGCACATCATGCCTGTTCACACCTCGCCTTTTCAAACCTCTCCTGAGCACATCTCGCCTGTTCACATTTGTACAGAAGAAACCATATCTGCGCCCACATAGCCTCTGCTAACCTAAACATTGCAAACTTCGCCTGTTCACCCTTCGGCTGTTCACACCACTTCAGAGCACAGCTCTCCTGTGCAGTCCATTTCTGAGCACACCTCGCCTGTGCACACATTGCCTATTAACACCTCTCCTGAGCACACCTCATCTGTGCAACTCTCACTATGACACACCTCGACAGTGCACACTTTGGCTTTTTACATCTCTCCTCTTCACACCTCTCCTGAGAACTCCTCACTTATTCACACCTTGCCAATGTAAACCTTTCCTGTACACACCACTCCTGAACAAACCTTACCTGTGTACACCTCGCCTGTGCACACCTTGCCTGTTCACACCTCTCCTTAGGACGCTTCACCTATGCAACTCTCACTTTGGCACAACTTGCCAGTGCACACCTTGCCTCTTCACACCTCGCTTGTTCAGACTTCTCCTGAGAACTCCTACCTGTGTAAACCTTGCCTATTCACACCTTGCTGTACAAACCTTGATTGGCACACCTCTACAATGCACATGCCGCCTGTTCATGCATCACCTGTTCACACCTCTCTTTAGCATGTTTCACCTGAGCAACCTCACATGTGCACGCCTCTCCTGAGCATATCTCGCCAGTGCACACATAGCCAGTTCACACCTCGAATGTTCAAGCCTCTCCTGAGAAACCTTCGTCAGTGCACACCTCGCTTCTGCACATATTGCATTTGTACACCTCACATGTTCACACCTCCCCTGAGAACAACTTACTTGTGCACACCTTGCTTTTGCAATCTCGCTTTGACACATTTTGCCTGTGCAGGCCTCACCTATTCACACCTCTCTTTGCACACTCGCCTGTGCACACATCGCCTTGGCACACCTTGCCAGTTAACACATTGCCTGTGCACACATTGCCTGTTCGCACCTCTCCTGAGCCCACATCACTACTGTATGCCTGGCCTGTGCACACACATCCTGTGCACACCTCACCTGCTCACACCTCTCCTGAACACACCTTGCCTGTGCACAAATCAACTATGCTCACTTTTCCTGTGCAAACCTCGCATTTGCACACCTAGATGTTTCACACCTTGCCTAACATAGCTTGCCAGTACACACCTTGCCTGTACACTCCTCACCTGTTCTGACCTATTGAGAGCAAAGCTCACATGTGCACAATGCTCATGAGCACACCTCAGCTACGTACACCTTGCCTCGGCACATCTCTCATGGTCACACCTCACCAGTACACATCTTGCCTCTTCACACCTCACCTATTTAATACCTCTCCTGAGAACACCACAGCTGTGAACACCTTGCCTGTGCAAACCTTGCATTGGCACACCTCTCCAGTGCACACCTCACCTGTTGACACATAAGCTGTTGACACATAGCCTGTTCACATCTCTCTTCAGCATCCTTCGCCTGTGCAACTCACCTTGGCACATCTTGCCTATTCACACCTCTCCTGAGAAATCCTCGCCTGTGCACACCTTGCCACACACACCTTTCCTGTGCACACCACTCCTGAGGACACCTCACCTGTGCAAACATCGCCAATGCTCATTTTGCCCGTGCAAACCTCGCATTTGTACACCTAGACGTTGCACACTTCACCTAACACACCCTGCCAATGTAACCCTCGCCAGTACACCCCTTGCCTGTTCTGACCTCTCCAGAGCCAAGCTCGCATGTGCTATACGCCCATGAGCACACATCAGCTCTGTACATCTCGCCTGGACACACCTCGCATGGTCACACCTCACCTGTGCAGCTCTTGCCTTGGCATATCTCACCTCTTCACATCTCACCTTTTCACACCTCTCCTGAGAACACTTTGCCTGTGCACACCTCAACTTGGCACACCTAGCTATTATACACATCACCTGCTCAAATTTCACCTATTCAAACCTCACCTGTGCATACCTCACCTGTGCACACTGCTCCTGAGAACAACTCTTCTTAGCACAACTCACCTTGGCACACCTCGCCAGGCACAACTCGCATAATTGCAACTATCCTGAGAACACCTAACGTGTGTCACTTCTTGACACACTTTGTCAGGGGACACCTCACCTGTCCACACCTCACTTTTCACACATATCCTGAGCACAACTCGCATTTTTAAAACTGCTCCACAGCACACTTCTACTGTGCATACCTCACCTGTTCAAACCTGGCCAGTTCACACCTCTTCTGAGAACACATCACCTCTACACACATCACTATGTCCCACCTCATCATTGCACACCTTGCCGGTTTACAACTTGTCTGAAACAACTCGCCTGTCCATACCTCTACAATTTACACCTCGACAGTTCACAACTCTCTTCACAACACCAGAGCACAGGTGTGTATGTTAGTATGTACACTTGTGTCTCCTAGGGTGAGTGCTAGTATAACCACTCCGAGGCATTCAGAACAGTTTCTACTACTGGGAGTATTTGCTCACACACACACTAGCATGTGTACTTGTATCCAATGAGGTGTGTGCTAATAGTGATACTCATGCAAACTAATGTCTGGGAAATAACTTGTATACAAGTGTGTGCTATTGTGTCTGAGATTTTCTAATGTATGCTAGTATGGTTAGGTTGTGTACTGGAAGATGTCTGTGTGTTTACTAGTGTGCATGACTTCTAGCATAGTTATTGGTGTGTGTTGTGTGTGGTAGGTTTGGAAATCTGTGTGATAGCATGTGTACTAGGTGTGTGTGTGTATTGTGTAAGATTGAGTATAGCTTGTGTGGTATTGTATAATAATAAAGAGTTGTATGGAGTAGACATACTACGGTGTGAATGAACATACAACCATTGTTGTTGTATTATAGTGTGTACTAATGTGTGTATTATCGATGTACTTGTATTTCTGATGATATGAGTTGTGGTTTCTGTGGTATTGTGTACTAGTGAACAATCATGGGTGTAGACACGTTACTGAGGTTGAGTGTGTGTACAACGTGTGTACTAACATACATCTGCATGTATACTAGTGTAAACTAATGTGTGCATGTTAGCGTGACCTTGTGTGCACTCACAGACAATGGAAATTGTGTCACCAATACCATCATGGCTGGACCCCTGGCATGTGTACCCAGGCTACACATGATGTCATAGAAACCAGCCAATGAGAATCTGTCCAAGCCTGGGATCCTCAGGCTGGCAGTCATGGTTGGGAGCAAGGGCAGAATTAGATTCAGGGAAACTACCATGGCCCCCAGGTGTGGTGGAGCACAGGCAAAATGTGATCAGGAGCGGTGTCCCCAGGCGAGGTTTGTTTGGTGAACAGGCGACTGTGCTCAGGGAATGTGTTGGAAGCCTGGATTTTGGTATGCCGCTAATGTGTAGTGAAAGTAGTTTTGACAAGCATGTTATGACTTCTGACTCGGCTTCATCTTTCTCAGATTTACCTGTTTATAATGTCAAAAGCTACAAAGCGT
Source organism: Suricata suricatta (assembly GCF_006229205.1). NCBI lineage: Eukaryota > Metazoa > Chordata > Mammalia > Carnivora > Herpestidae > Suricata > Suricata suricatta. The sequence goes on from NC_043713.1 coordinate 70,675,590, forward strand.
ACTATATACCATACTTAGGATTTTTGTTTTTCTACCTCTGATAGATGAGTGGAGAGTACCATATGCTCTCGTTCCAAGTTGTTCGATACATCAGTGACATCTGATTTTGATGGAGTCTCCTGGCACATATATCAATTCATATTGGTGTTCTAGTGAATGGGGACTCCATGTGATACATTTGGCTTTGTAGCCGGTAAGACATTCCACTTCAGCAGTAGCATATGAGAAATACATCGCAAACACGATTTGTTCCTTTTGAAGAATGTTAACATGTTTTCCTTGAAACAAGTTGCCCAAGAAATAATATCAGGATGGCCCAGGGAAAGGCCATTTGTGATTGGCCACCTAAACTGCCTCATGAATGGCCACATGAACACCGATCTGGTGCTCTGAAAGAGCACTGATGATTGGCCAGAAATGGTGCTGACGTCACAAGAAAGCATTGTGATCAATCAGGGCTGTCAGAAAAGTCAGGCAGCAGCTCAGCCCACACTGAAGAAAGACATGGCAATACCACCACAGTTCTGTCTGCTGTTCATCACATTCTCTGTCCTGTTCCCTGCCATGGCTGATGGTGAGTCCCCTTCCCATTCCTCAGGCTTTTGGCCCCCTGCTCACACATGTTTCCCCTTACATTTGTGCCCCACTGTGGACCTGAGAGTCTGACTACCAGCACCAGGGGACTCCTGGCCCCGCTTCCCACCATGAGTTTGTTGTGGGCCACTCAAGCAGATGTTCCCATATGGAAAGTGAGATTTTCCGGTGTAGGCCATCTGAATGTCATGCATTTCTAGGATAATGTCTTCTACCTGAAAATCCTCTTTGGAAAAGAATCCTCTGTTTCATAAGAATAATAAATTATACCTGGGAAACCAAACTTACTCATTTCTTTGTTGATGTCAGTTAATAGCAAACCACAAATATGATTTTGGATGTATTCTTGTAATTCATTGAAAATTATTGGATTTTATGATAGAAGGAACAATTAATAGATTGTACCTTCCCACTAATATTTGCAGTCTTAAACGTATACGTAAGACATGTACAGAAAAGTAAATTCTAGGAAAAGTCACAAAGAACACTCATCAATTACCAGCTATGTTCCATTGTAATCCAAATTTATTTATTGATTTGAGAGAAAAAGACAGAAGGAGAGAGAGAGAAGGAGAGAGATGAGGGGCGGTGACAGAGGGACCCTGGGAATGTCAGAGAGAGGAAAGGAGGAAGAGACTACAAGGAAGTTCCACACTGTCATTCTGGATCCCTATGTGGGGTTCAAACTCACAAGCTTTGAGATCATGACCTGAGCCAAAATCAAGACATGGACACTTCAGAGACTGAGCACCCTAGGTGCCCCTTGGAGTCTTGTACCCCTTGTGTCTCCTAGTGCGAGTGCTAGTATGTGCAGTGCTAGGCGTTCAGTGAGTGTACAATGTTGGGAGTGTGTGCTCACCCATATATTAGCATGTGTACTGGCATCCAATAATGTGTGTGCTCATAGTGATACTCATGCAAACTAATACTTGGGAACTAACGTCTACAAGTGAGTGCCGCTGTGTCCAAGATTTGCATATCTATGATAGTTTGGTTAGATTATGTCCTAGAAAATTTCTATGTGCTTACAAGTGTGCACTGATACCAGCATAGTTATTGGTGTGTGCTTGAGGGTGATTTGGATCGTTGTGAGTTAGCACGTGTATTAGGTGTGTGCTAGTATATGTGTAAGACAGAGTATGTGCTATTGTGTAATAATGAGGCATTCTGTGGAGTGGACATACTAGGGTATGAACTGAAATACATGCGTTGTATTATACTGCGTCATGTGTGTAAGAGCAATGTACTTGTGTATGTGCTGCTTTGAGTCGTGTTTACATGGTATTGTGTGCTAGTGAGCAATCATGGGTGTAGACATGCTAGTGAGTTTGAGTGTGTGTACAACGGGTGTGCTAACATACACCTGCGTGTATACTAGTGTAAACTGATGTGTGCATATTACCATGCCCTTGGGTGCACTCGTAGACAACAAAGGATCGTGTCACCAATACCATCATGGCAGCACCCCTGGCAGGATGGGCTGGATACACATGATGTCATAGACGACTGGCCAATGAGAATCTGTGCAAGCCTGGGGTCCTCAGGCTGGCAGTTGTGTTTGGGAGTGAGGGCAGCATTTTAATCAGGAGAACTGCTAGGGCCTTCCAGGCGAGGTGTGCACAGGCCAGTTAGGCTCAGGAGCAGTGTGCCCAGGCGAGGTGTGTCCAGCAGCGCCGTAAACAGGAAAGGTGTGCTCAGGGAATGTGTCGGAAGTCTGGATTTCGGGATCCCCGCTGATGCATGCTGAATGTGGTTTTGGCAAGCATCGTATGACTTTTGACTCAGTTTCATCTTCCTCAGATTTACCACGTTTACGACTTTAGTTGTTTTTACCTCTGATGGACGAGTGCAGGATAGTATATGCCCTCATTCCGTGTTGTTTAACATACCACGGACATGTGACTTTGGATGGAGTCTTCTGGCACATGTATTGATTCATATTGGCGTTTAGTGAATGGTGACGCTAAGCGGGACATTTGGCTTTGTACCCGGTGAGACTTTGCACCTCATCATGAGTGTACTAGAAATACTTTCCAAGTGCTAATTTTTCCTTTTGAAGAATGTTAACATGTGTTCCTTTAGACTTGTCGCCCAGGCAATAATATCAGGAGAACCCAGGAGAGGGCCATTTGTGATTGGCCAGCTAAACTGCCTCATGAATGACCACATGAACACCGATCTGGTGCTCTGAAAGAGCACTGATGATTGGCCAGAAATGGTGCTGACGTCACAAGAAAGCATTGTGATCAATCAGGGCTGTCAGAAAAGTCAGGCAGCAGCTCAGCCCGCACTGAAGGAAGACATGGCAATACCACCACAGTTCTGTCTGCTGTTCATCACATTCTCTGTCCTGTTCCCTGCCATGGCTGATGGTGAGTCCCCTTCCCATTCCTCAGGCTTTCGGCCCCCTGCTCACACATGTTTCCCCTTACATTTGTGCCCCACTGTGGACCTGAGAGTCTGACTACCAGCACCAGGGGACTCCTGGCCCCGCTTCCCACCATGAGTTTGTTGTGGGCCACTCAGGCATATGTTCCCGTGTGGAAAGTGAGATTTTCCTGTGTCTGTTGGCCATCTGAATGTCGTACATTTCTAGGACAATGTCTTCTACCTGAAAATCCTCTTTGGAAAAGAATTTCCTAGGTCTCTGTTCATAAGAATAGTAAATTATACCTGGGAAACCAAACTTGCTCATTTCTTTGTTGATGTCATTTCTTTGTTGATGTCACTTAATAGCAAAACAAATACACACTCACCTTGCCTGTTCACACCTCTACTATGTACACCTATCCTTTGCAACCTCTCCTGTGCACAAATCGCATCTGTACACTTCACCTCAGGAAACCTGTCCTATATACATTACTCCTGTGAACACCTCTGCTGAGCACACCTCTCTTGAACCTACCTTACCTGCACCACCTCACCAGTGCACACCTCACCTCTGCTCCCCTCGCTTGTTCACACTTCTCTTGTGCACACTTCTGCTGTGAACATCTCATCTGAGCACACTTCTCTTGAACACACATCACCTGTGCACACCTGGCCTGAGCACACCTCTCTTGAACACACCTCACTTGTGCAACCTCTCCTAAGCACACCTTTGTTGAACACACCTCATATGGGCACACCTCGTCGTTGCACAACTTGCCTGTCATACCTTCCTTGTGCACACCTCGCTGACTCACACCTCTCCTGAACACACCTCTCAGTGCACACCTCACCTGAGCACATCTCTCTTGAACACACCTCACCTGTGCAACCTCGCTGGTGCACACCTCTGCTGTGCAACTTTTCCTGAGCACTCTTCTTTATTGAACACCTCATTTTGGCACAACCATTCTTGAACACACATCACCTGGGCACACCCATCCTGAACACACCTCACCCATGCACACCTCACCTCGGCACACCTGTCCTTGAATACCACTCCTGAGCACACGTCTATTGAACTCATCTCGTCTGTTCACACCTCTTCTTTGCACACTTCGGCTGTGCACATCTCTTCTGTGCATGCCTCACCTGTCCATACCTCACCTGAGCACACCTCTCTTGTACACAACTCACATGAGCACACCTCGCCGGTGCACAACTCGCCAGTGCACACCTCTCTTGAACACATGTCACTGGTGCACACCTCTCCTATGCACACCTAGCTTGTTCACACCTCCCGTGTAAACACCACACCAGTGCACACTTCGTGGTTGCACACCTCGCCTATGCACACCTAACTTGTTCACACCCCTGGTGTGCACACATCACCAGTGCACACCTCGCTGGCACACACCTCTCCTGTGCACACCTCTTTTGTGAACACCTCGCCTGAGCACACCTCTCTTGAACACACCTCACCTGAGCACACCTGGCCAGTGCACACCTTACCAGTGCACACCTCTCCTTAGCACCACTCTTGTGCACACCTTACCTGAACACACCTCTCTTGAACACCCCTCACCTGTGCACACCATGCCGTTGCACATCTCACCTGAGCACACCTCGCTGGTTCACACCTCTCCGGTGCACACCTCTTTTGGGTGCATGTTAGCATGAGCTTGTGTGCACTCATAAATAAAGGATAATTGCATCACCAATACCACCATGGCAGCATCCCAGGCAGAACGATATCATACAGATGATATAGAGGACCACCCAATGAGACTCTGCCCAAGCCTGAGGTCCTCAGGTGGGCAGTTGTGGTTGAGCATGAGGGAAAAATTTGAAGCAGGAGACCTACCAAGGCCCCCCCACAGTCCCCACAGCAGGGGTGCTTGCATAGTTTCTGTTGTTCTACCACTTGAAATCCCTCCTTCCTACCTCCCCACATCGATCCTTTCACCAGAGTCAGAATGGGAAAAAATAGTTGCAAATGGCATATCGGATAAAGGACTAGTATCCAAAATCTACAAGGAGCTCACCAAACTCCACACCCAAAAAACGAGTAATCCAGTGAAGAAATGGGCAGAAGAGATGAATAGACACTTCTCCAAAGAGGACATCCAGATTGCCAACAGGCACATGAAACGATGCTCAGCGTCACTCATCATCAGTGAAATACAAATCAAAACCACACTGAGATACCACCTCACACCCAGTCAGAGTTGCTAAAATGAACAAATCAAGAGACTATAGATGCTGGCAAGGGTGTGGAGAAATGGGCACCCTCCTACACTGTTGGTGGGAATGCAAATGTTACAGATGCCCTGGAAAGCAGTGTGGAGGTTCCTCAAAAAACTATCAGTGGAACTCCCCTATGACCCAGCTATAGCACTGCTGTGCATCTACCCAAAGGATACAGAAGTGCTGATGCATAGGGACACATGTACCCCAATGTTCATACCAGCACTTTCAACAATAGCCAAATCATGGAAAGAGCCTAAATGTCCATCAACTGATGAATGGATCAAGAAGATGTGGTATATATATATATATATATATATATACACACACACACACACACACACACACACACACACACACACATACATACATACATATAATGGAGTACTACATGGCAATGAGAAAGAATGAAATCTGGCCATTTGTAGCAAAATGGATGGACGTAGAGGGAGTTATGCTAAGCAAAATAAGTCAGGCAGAGAAGGAAAGATACCATATATTTTCACTCATAGGTCTAACAGGAGAAACCTAATGGGGCCATGGGAAGGGGAAAGGGGGGGAAAGAGTTGGGGAGGGGGAAAGGAGATGCAGGTGATGGACATGGAGGAGGGCTTTTTTGGGAATGAGCACTGGGTGTTATATGGAAACCAACTTGGTAATAAACTATTTTAAAAAAAAGAAATCAAATTAGTAATAAAAAATCTCCCAGAAAACAAAAGTCCAGGGCCAGATGGCTTTCCAGGGGAATTCTACCAAACATTTAAGGAAGAGTTAACACCTATTCTCTTGAAGCTGTTCCAAAAAATAGAAATGGAAAGAAAACTTCCAAACTCTTTCTATGAGGCCAGCATTACCTTGATTCCAAAACCAGACAAAGAGGGGGGTGGAGCCAAGATGGCGGAGAGGAAGGGAGCTTTGTAAACTCCCTCCGCACCGTTTTTCAAACTGAGAAGGATATTACGTTCAACTGAGAGAG
>NC_043713.1:70681873-70693254 GCF_006229205.1 Suricata suricatta
GAGAAAGTTGGAATAGAAGGAACTTACCTAAACATTATAAGAGCAGTCTATGAAAAACCCACAGCTAATATCATCCTCAATGGGGAAAAACTGAGAGCATTCCCCCTGAGATCAGGAACACGACAGGGGTGCCCACTCTCACCACTGTTGTTCAACATAGTGCTGGAAGTTCTGGCTTCAGCAATCAGACAACAAAAAGAAATAAGAGGCATCAGAATTGGCAAGGAAGAAGTCAAACTTTCCCTTTTTGCAGATGACATGATACTCTACATGGAAAACCCAATCGACTCCACCAGAAACCTTCTGGAACTTATCAATGAGTTCAGTAAAGTCGCAGGGTACAAAATCAATGTACAGAAATCAGTTGCATTCCTATACACCAAAACCAGACAAAGATCCCACTATAAAAGGAGAACTACAATTTCCTGATGAACATGGATGCAAAAGTCCTCAACAAGATATTAGCTAACTGGATCCAACAATACATTAAAAATATTATTCACCACAACCAAGTGGGATTTATACCTGGGATGCAGGGCTGGTTCAATATCTGCAAAACAATCAATGTGATCCATCACATCAATAAAAGAAAGGACAAGAATCACATGATCCTCTCAATAGATGCAGAGAAAGCATTTGACAAAATACAGCATCCTTTCTTGATGAAAACTCTTAAGAAAGTAGGGATAGAAGGATTATACCTCAAAATCATAAAAGCCATATATGAAAGACCCAATGCTAATATTCTCAATGGGAAAAAAACTGAGAGCTTTCCCTCTAAGGTCAGGGATGTCCACGCTCACCACTGTTATTCAACATAGCATTGGAAGTCTTAGCCTCACAATCAGACAACACAAAGAAATAAAAGGCAAACAAATCAGCCAGAAGGAGGTCAAACTTTCACTCTTTGCAGATGACATGATACTCTAGACAGAAAACCCAAAAGATTCCACCAAAAACTGCTAGAACTGATCCAGGAATTCAGCAAAGTGGCAGGATATAAAATCAATGCACAGAAATTGGTTTCACTCCTATACACCATTAATGAAGCAACAGAAAGAAGAAATCAAGGAATCGATCCCATTTACAATTGCACCTAAACCATAAAATACCTAGGAATAAATCTACCCAAAGAGGTGAAAAATCTATACACTGAAAACTATAGAAAGCTTATGAAAGAAATTGAAGAAGACACCAAAACATGGAAAAATATTCCATGCTCCTGGATAGGAAGAACAATATTCTTAAAATGTCAATAGTACCTAAATTAATCCACCAGCGTTTTTCACAGAGCTAGAACAAACAATCCTAAAATTTGTATGGAACCAGACAAGACCCCAAATAGCCAAAGCAATTTTGAAAAAGAAAACCAAAGCAGGAGGCATCACAATCCCAGACTTCAAGCTGTATTACGAAGCTGTAATCATCAAGACAATATGGTACTCACACGAAAACACTCAGATCGATGGAACAGAATAGAGAACCCAGAAATGGACCTACAAACATATGGCCAACTAATCTTTAACAAAGCAGGAAAGAATATCCAATGGAATAAAGACAGTCTCTTCAGCAAGTGATGCTGGGAGAACTGGACAGCGACATACAGAAAAAATGAACCTGGACCACTTTCTTACACCATACACAAAAATATACTCAAAATGGATGAAAGACCTAAACATAAGACAGGAAGCCATCAAAATCCTAGAGGAGAAAACAGGCAAAAACGTCTTGGACCTTTGTTGCAGCAACTTCTTACTCAACACGTCTCCAGAGGTAAGGGAAACAAAAGCAAAAATGAATTATTGGGACCTCACCAAAATAAAAAGCTTCTGCACAGTGAAGGAAACCATCAGCAAAACTAAAAGGCAACTGACAGAATGGGAGAAGATACTTGCAAACGACATATCAGATAAAGGGTTAGTATCCGAAATATATAGAGAACTAATCAAACTCAACACCCAAAAAACAAATAATCCAGTGAAGAAATGGACAAAAGATATGAATAGACATTTTTCCAAAGAAGACATCCAGATGGCCAACCGACACATAAAAAGATGCCCAACATCACTCATCATCAGGGAAATACAAATCAAAACCACAATGAGATACCACCTCACGCCCATCAGAATGGCTAATATTAACAACTCGGGCAACAACAGATGTTGGAAAGGATGTGGAGAAAGAGGCTCTCTTTTGCACTTGCTGGTGGGAATGCAAACTTGTGCAGTCACTCTGGAAAACAGTATGGAGGTTCCTCAAAAGGTTAAAAATAGAACTACCCTAAGACCAAGCAATTGCACTACTAGATGTTTATTTAAGGGATACAGGTATGCTGTTTCAAAGAGGCCCATGCACCCCAATGCTTATAGCAGCACTATCGACAATAGCCAAAGTATGAAAAGAGCCCAAAAGTCCACTGATGGATGAGTGGATAAAGAAAACATGGCATATATACACAATGGAGTATTACTCAGCAATCAAAAAGAATGAAACCTTGTCATTTGCAACTACATGAGTGGAACTATAGGGTATTATGCTAAGAGAAATTAGTCAATTGAAGAAACACAAATATCATACAACTTCACTCATATGAGGACTTTAAGATACAGAACAGATGAACCTAAGGGAAAGGAAGCAAAAATAATAAAAAACAGGAAGGGGGACAAAACATAAGAGACTCTTAAATATCGAGAACAGAGGGTTCCTGGAGGGTGTGGGAGGGGGATGAGCTAAATGGGTGAGGGACATTAAGGAATCTACTCCTGAAATCATCGCTGCACCATAGGCTAACTTGGGTGTAAATTTTATTTTATTTTTATTTATAGTTTATTGTCAAGTTGGTTTCCATATAACATCCAGTGATCTTCCCCACAAATGCCCCCCTCCATGACCATCTCCCCCTTTTCCCTCTTCAGCCCTCAGTTTGTTTTCAATATTCAAGAGTCTCTCATGATTTGCCTCCCTCCCTCTCCCTAATTCTTTCCTCCCACTTCCCCTTCCCATGGTCCCCTGTTAGGTTTCTCCTGTTAGACTATGAGTGAAAACATATGGTATCTGTCCTTCTCCACCTGACTTATTTCACTTGGCATGACACCCTCGAGGTCCATCCAAGTTGCTATGAATGGCCAGATTTCATTCTTTCTCATTGTCATGTAGTATTCCATTATAGATAGGCCAAATTTTTAAAAACCACGCACACACACAAAAGACATTTCTGATGGACCGAGAAGCTGTGACAACTTGTGACAGTATAAACACTCTTGCAAATGCCTCAGGCCTATAGCTTTAGTTAAGGACAACGAGGCAGGCATGTGTGCAAGAGCTCAAATAGGCTGTGTTGCATGTCAAAAAAGAGGAAATCAATTTTCCTCTACCTTTGCCCCTGCCAGAGGCTTCATATGAGGAGGCCAAGGCCAGATGTTAAGCTTTCTCTCTTTAAACATTTCCCTGTCTCCAGGTTGCATGGGTGGAGGAAATTATTCTATCATCTCTCCACACCCTTAATCATGTCTCCAAATGTAGAAATTCTGACTTCAGGGCGTGTCATGTTTTTTAAAAAAAAAATGATTATCGCTTGATCAGATTTAGGACTTTGCATATGGGAAATCTCATGGAAGGTGAGAAGGCAGAAGAAGTTTGGTCTGCAATAACTAAAACCAACATTTCAGGACAAATTACCACCAAGGAAGTTGGATCTTGTTGTTTCTAAATGATCCTTCATGAATAAAATAATGAACTAGAGTCCTTGGACTGGACATCCAATTAAACTAAACAAAGCACAGGATGCAGCTCAGGAGTACAAGATCATAGCTTTGAAACGACCACAAAGACAACAGGTTTCTCAACTTTTGGGTCATAAATTTAGGTAATTTGGTCTGACAACCTGCATGAGGGCATACAGGTGTCCTACCACTGACAATTAAGTCAATCCCAGTGGATGCCTTCTCTGCTAGAATGAAATGGGTGGAAATCATTGGTTCTTGACCATTAAGATGATCCCCTACTGCTCTGTGGAATGGGGGAAAAAGGATCTGGAATGGTAGGAACCCCAATAGAGGAGGGATATGGATGTGCTACATCCTTTGAATGTGTAGGTGTAAAACAGTAAGCCTCACATCAGCCTCTCTTTGTCTTTTCACTGCTGGCCAGCAAAATGGGGGGGGGGGAACCATACTATGATGCCCCCATTATCTTTCATAATTACCACAAAAATCTGCTGAGCTAGCTGCCCAAACCCCAAACCATAGGGTAACTATGGACACTGATCTGGCAGGAATGTTGGACTAGAGACCTAGGGAAGTCTTAAAGTCCTCACGAGCCCAAACTGACCTACCCCTAAGGGTAATGCCAGCCAGCAACCTGTGGACAAGCATACAGGTTCCTTACTTTGGCTCCTCAGCTAAAAAGCTCCAAATTTTCCTTATCAAGGTTGATCATACTCACTGGGTCAAAAATCACTTCACCAGGGACACCTGGGTAGCTTAGTCAGTTAAGCGTCCAACTCTTAGTTTCCATTCAGGTTGGTGATTTTAAGTCCCATGTTGGACTCTACTGGCAGTGTAGAGCTTACTTGGGATTCTCTCTCCCTCCCCCTCTCTCTGCCTTTCACCTACTTTCTCTCTCTAAATAAATAAAAAAATTTTAAGAATCACTTCACTTTACAAATATGATCAAACGACCAGAAATCACTGTGCTAATGTGACTTATCACTGGAGGGTGCCAGAGACCACTAAATCTAATCCAGGCTCAACATTGTCTAGATAAACTTTGCCCACTAGGTGGCGTGAATACTGGAAGAGCACGGACACCTCAAACAAGCTTGTTTCCCCACGTGTCCCTGTCCCCTGACAGCGTGGAGAGAATGAATCCAATTCCGAGAAGATTGCCTTAAGAGCTACATTATTAGTGCCCTTTTATGACAGAAGAGCTAGGAATATTGAAATCCAAGATAACAAGAGTTTTTATTCACAAATTAATGTGTGGCCAGCAAAAACAAAAAAATTCTTTTTTTAATTAAAAAAGGAGGTGAGAGGTTTGACTCACTGTAAGTATTCAGCTGGGCATCCATTTCCCGAATTTCAAAAACCATTTGGGGAGAAGGAGAGTTCCACATTGGTTTTGTTAAGTTTTTTAATTTTATTTGAGAGTTTTCCTTTTGAAATGGCAACAAGAAGAGCTGCACAGATCCACTCCCCAGGAAAACTGGTAAAATCTTAAATACATATAATTTTGGGGGCGCCTGGGTGGCTCCATCAGTTGAGCGTCCGACTTTGCTCAGGTCATGATCTCACAGTTCATGGGTTCGAGCCTCACATCGGGCTCTGTGCTGACAGCTCAGAGCCTGAAGCCTGCTTCGGATTCTGTGTTTCCCTCTCTCTCTGCCCCTCCCCTGCTCGCACTCTGTCTGTCTCTAGAAAATAAACATTTTAAAAATGTTTTAAAGATTTAAATATATTTTTTTTAATTTATATTATATATATTATCTCTTGAAATTTAAATATATATATTTATATATAAACACTTAAAGTCTATATATACATTATGTGTGTATATATGTCATAATATATACATTGATATATCTATAGTCTCTGTAAACAGACCTGAGGGCATACAGCTAATGAGATTTTATTCGAGAACTTCTACTAAATCCTGGCAAAATTAGTGAGACTCTGTAGCATTTCAACCTGTTCCCTTCCTCCCCTCTCCCAGCCCAATGTGATTGGAAACTCCATTCCTGGCAAGTACAGCCAAGAAATACATGGCACCTTCCTCACCCAGCTCCAACTTAAAAGTGATAGTATCTACCAGAGAAAGGCAGTTCATCAGCATCTCCCCTCTACCACCCCCACCCCCAGCTACCTATTGCAGAGACTAAATTCTAGGTGAGTGTGGCAAGAGGTTGTGGGTCTGTCCTACTCAGCATTCACTGTGACAGACGCTCTACCTTGGAGATGGCACACTGAAATACTGGGATGCACATCACCCTTGCTGAAGCTTACTCATAAAGTGAAGATTCCATGCTGGGAGCAGCAAGCCAAGAAGATCAAAGGCCCCTGGATGAGTGCCCAGTTCCTAAAGCACAGCTGTCAGAGAAAAGCCACCACTGACCCTGCCCCAGGGTCAGAGCTGAGGCTGAGATTTTTGTCCTGGGGGAAAGGCAGAACAAAACAAAGATCTCTGAAGCCCTTCCCAAGTGAACTGTCTTTATTTGCAACAAAGTGGGAGGAAGGTCAAACCTAAGGGGACTCTCAAAACAATGGAGCTTGTGGTGAAATGCAATTAAGAGAAGACTGTTAACTTCATTAGAGATATAAACTAGACCAAAGGCCAGCTAATTTACCAGGAAAAATCAGGAAAAAGAGACAACTAAGAAGAGCCCTCCTGGGGTCAGAACAAATCTCAAAACACTGACCTCAAAAACTATCCTGGCAAACGAACCTAAATTTAATTGGATCAGTCTGTGAAACAATGTATGCCCCAGGGCATTGTTGAAAGTGACAAAGCAATCTGCTGCAATGAGTGAAGCTTATCAGATGGGCTGGTTGGAGAAAGAGGTTCTAGCCTGAGCAATCAGGCAAAAAATAAATAAATAAAAGGAGGGGGAAAGGCATACAGATAGAAAAGTAAAAACTATCTCTATTCATAGATGACATGACCCTATATATATAGAGGTATATAGCAAATCCTAAGAAATCTACAAAAACACTACTAGAGATAATTAACAAGTTCAGCAAAGTGACAGAATATAAGATCAATATACAAAAATCAGTTATGAAATGTTGGTCAAAGGGTACAAAGTTTCAATTATTCAGGATGGATAAATTCTGAAGATCTAATATATAGCATGATAGCTATAGTACACTATATTGTATACTTAAAATTTGTTAAGAAAACATGTTCTCACCACACACACACACAATTTACAACCATGCGAGGTAATGGATATGTTAATTAGCTTTATTGTAGTTACCATTTCACATTGTAGACATGTATCAAAACATCACACTGTGCACTATAAATATATGTAATTTTTATTTGTCAATTATACTGCAATAAAGCTGGAAAAAGTCAATTGTATTTCTACACACTAGCAATGAACAATCCAAAAACGGAAGTAAAAAAATAATTCCATTGACAGTAAGATCAAAATGAATACACTTAGGAATATATTTAACAAATGTAGTGGAAAAATTATACCGTGAAAACCACTAAACATTGTGGAAAGAAATTAAGGAAGACCTAAATAAATGGAGCCATATGCTTCGTGCATGGATGAGATGCTATTGATAAGATGACAATGCACTCCAAAATCTAGATTCAACTCCATCCTTTTAAGAACCCCATCTGGCTTCTTTGTAGAAATTAGAAAGCTGATCCTAAAAATAATATGAACACTTAAAGTGTAAGGACGCAGGTCTGATTCAAGCTTCCCCTCTGACCTTGAAGGCCTAGGTGTCGGCCTCAGAATCATTAGACAATAGAAGAGCACACATTGCCCAGGAAAGGAGGGACAACCCTTGTAACACCCAATCAGAAAAGGCCAGCTAACATCTTTAACATTTCTAAGGGCGGGCCTAAAGATGGAGGCTATAAGATAATCATCTATTGCCTAAGACTAGTCATGCCCTACGCGAGGGTCCTGGGCCCACTCTGTGATTGGTCAATACTCTAAATGTTGTGATTGGTTCCCACCAAAAGTATCAATGAATGGTTAAACCTGCTGTCAATGGTATCGTATAGTAATGATTGGACCCCTGTATCTGTGTCACAATTTCCTGTAACTCCCCCTTCCCAAATACCATAAAAACCCTGCTCAGCCTTTGTTCGGGGCTCTCAGCATGTATCCACTGTGCTAGTGAAGTCTGTGAGCCCGAGCTTAGGCCCGGCGAGCTTCAGCCCATAATAAAGCCCTTTGCTTTTGCATGCATGACTCAGTCTCCCTGGCGGTCTCTGGTTTTTGGGGACGATATTGTGATCTGGGTATAACATGTGAACATACTAAAAACCACCAAATTGAGCAATTTAAATATTTGGAATGTATATATGAATTGTATTTCAATTAAGTCTGGGGGTTTTTTTGTTTTTTAGTTTTTTTTACAGAAAGGACATTCTGGCCAATACATAGTAGAAGTAACCAGATTTACTCTCCTGCATGAAACAATGAAAAAAAAAAATGAAGCAAAATGCATGAAAAAAATGGCTGTTGAGTCACTGGACATCAGGTAATGAAAGAAGGAATGAGAAACAAACAAGGTAGGCCATGCAGTTATCCCAGATTCTCTATGGAGAGAGTTTCCAGGCTGAGGCTCAGAGTGGAGAGAATACAGGCAACCCCACTGATCTTCCTGGGTTAGAGAGAAAGATGCTCAAGGATCCAAAGCAGCTGGAGTTCATACGGCAGAGTGTCAGAAAAGAGAGAGCTGAACAGAAGAAAAGTTGGCAAATCTTCAGAGAGTCACCCTCAAGTATTCAACTAAGTAGTGATCAGTGTAAGCATTTGAGGAAACTACCTGAGGCCAAGGAAAACCCACCAAAAAGAATGAGAGAGACCAATACCCAGAGAAAATGCAGGGCTGAAAATAATGCTTGTTCTCACCAGTGAGCATGAAAAGCCTCATAATCATAAAACTTGGGTGGAGTACTCAGAAGAGTTTACCTGAGTAGTAGGGAATTAGCCTTACACTCCTGTGGTCTCACCTAAAAAAAAAAATCTCAAGAGCAAGTCGAATTGATTAAGCTGTTTCCAAGTAATTTAACCACAAACCAGAACAAAACTCAATAGTGTGTGTAGGAGTACAAAAATATCTGGCACCCAACAAGATAAAATTCACAATGTCTGGCATTCAACCACAAATGACCAGGTATGCAAAGTAGGAAAACACGATCCATAATAAAGAGAAAATCAGCTAATCAAAACTGACCCGTCTCTCAGCACGGATCCACTGCGTTGGTGAAGACTGTGAGACTGAACTTAGGCCTGGAGAGCCTAAGCCATAATAATAAATGCCCTTTGCTTTTACATGTGTGACTCGGTCTCCCTGGCGGTTTCTGGTTTTGGGGTGATATTGAAATCTTGGGCATTTCATCTGGTGCGTTGGCCGGGAATCCCCCTCCCCAGAACCCCTGGGACCCTGACATGCTGGGCCTGATCGCCTGTTTGAATCTTTTTGTTTGTCTGGTCTGTTGGGTGCTGGTCTCTAAGGGTCTCAAAGGGGCCAGGCAGACAGGCCACAAAAGCTCCGGGCCCGTGGGATCCAAGAGACGTCTTGGACCCACAGGAAGGAGAGACCATGGGTCAAGTCCCGCGCAGGTCAGGTCCCGCGGCTCGAAGGGTGGAATTCGGTTCAGGTCCCCCGTGAGTCAGGTCCCACGGCACGAAGATTGAAGTTCAGGTCCTAAGGAACCCCGCTGGTGGCAGCAGTGGGATCTCATTTGGGTTAGGAAAAGCCTTGCTGTCTCTCCGATCGTTGGTTTAAATGCTTGTGTCTGTTTCTCTGTGCATCTGTTCATCTAAGTGTAATTTTTGTTGTGACTCTGACTGACGAAGACATTTAAGAGAAGGGGGTTAAAGTCCCCTATCTGTTTTTTATGGGAATTTGGGGTCTCTACCCCACATATTTTTCTTTGAAAAGCACGCAACAACCATCATCTCACTTTCATTTTCTCCTCCGTTGGCCAGGAGGACTAATTCCTGTGGTCTGTGCTTTAATTCTGTTTTTGTGTTGTCTTGGTTTGGTTGGACTGACGCTATGGGACAGACTCAAACTACCCCATTGACTTTAGTCTTGGACCATTTCAAGGATGTTAGGGAAAGAGCTGACAAATTGAGGCTTAAAGTAAAGAAAAAGTTCTGTTTTTTCCAGGAACGAATGGCCAACCTTCAGCATTGGATAGCCAGAAGATGGGACCTTCGACCTCCCCCCCCCCCCGGTTAAAACCTTTTCTTTCTCCTAGGATCTTAGTGGCCAAGAAAATTACTGCCACCCGAGAAACCAAAAGTTTTGGAGCTCTTCAGTAACATTTCTGGCCTCCCCTCCCACTCTTTGTTTCTGCACCTACTTGGGTGTGATATGCCTCATTGTCTCCACCCAGCCTCAGGTGCTAAGAGCAAAAGGGACTGCCAGGGACATCTAGGTCTTAGGAGCTGGGGAGACTCTCTTGTCTCCCCCCCCCCAAAAAATGGCACCAGTTATCTGTGAAAGTCACCTGTCTGAACCTCTGGAGGTAAGCTAGTTTATCATCTAAATTTTAAATGCACATGTGCTTTTGTCTGGGGTATTGAGTGGAAGCCGAGACATGACTTCCCACCCCAAGGCCACACCGAGACATTGGTTGGCCCTTTAGTAAATCTGTAAACTCCTGTTTTGTGGCCACTTCTGTACTTGTTTGTCCAGCTGTTATTGTCATTGTTTTTGGTCTTATCTGTGGAAAGTCTATAGGAGGGAATGTAGTAACCTCTGGTGTGTATGTGAGAGTGAATGTGAAACTCAGTCTGGCAAGCCTGCCGAGTGTCTATGGCAGTACTGGAATAGTGTCTGATCGTAAGTCACAATGCTGAGACCGCTATGGCTAAGCGTCACCTAAGTTCCTTCAGGACACGGCCAGATGGCCATCTGACTGGTCTCCTCATTAGAGGGGACACCCTTACCCTTTGTCTGTCTTTGCGACACCGCCTCAGAGAACATGGGGTTGGGACTGTGCAGAGAAGGAAACCTTATTGGTCTGGCTGAGATAAAATCATACTGAAGGGGACGCTGACTCTCTCTGTGTTCCTCTGCCTTGTAGAAGTGAGGGCTTCTCCCCCATTCATTTCCCAGGTTAACAGCTATAATTGGAGAACTGGAATTAAAACTGGACACTCTCCTTCTATGCCCCCCCCTTGGGCACCTCTCCTCTTGCCCTCCCTTCCCCCATTCTTTTCTGTACCACCTGGGTGGGGAAGAGCAGGTCTGCATAACTGGCTCAGGTCTCAGGCAAGGCCAGCTTCTCCCTCTGCCCTAGGTGATAAGAAACAAAGGACCCCAGAAGTCAGATTTTTTGCACCAAATTTCCAGGTCAAAAATTAACTAGGGCACAAAGGGTCCCTGGGCTACCTGGGCTCAAGCAAAACTTATTCAGTGTTTAAGTTTAAGTTTGTTGGTTTGAGATAAAAACAGAAACTTATGTTCTATCTGAATCTGCCAAAAGTCGAATAGGTTCTTATGATCTCTGCTCCAATTTTTAACAAGTGTATGTTAAAAGGATGGTTAATTTGGTCTGTTCTATAGTTTTCATGAGTAATTGTTAAAATAATTTTAAAGGTTCTTGGTAACTTAAACCGTTAAGGTTTTACTTGATGATGAATTGAAACTGAATTCATTGGCTAACAAGATAAGAACTAA
>NC_043713.1:70693354-70694643 GCF_006229205.1 Suricata suricatta
TCTAGATTACAAACAAATACTTTATGACATTTCTGTATATCACAGATGTCCTAAGAAGTTTTTCTTAATCTGGATAAGCAAACATTAAAGGAACAACAATGTTTCCAACAAGAGTTACAAAACCATAATTTTTATCAGTTCACTTAATCCTATGTTCCTAATTCATGTTTAGCTTGAATGCAGCTTCTAGCTCTGGAAATTTCTACCCATTTTAGTACTAATTTAAAAGATGTCAAATACTGCATTCATCCCCAAAAGTCCTTTTATAACTTTCCTTGAGGAAGAAACACATTCTGTGACAAAATCTCAGATATGGACATTGTTAAAGATCTGACAAGAGTTCATTACGATGCATTTTGACCAAGAAATTTAGTGACACTTAACATTTTGATTACTGAAGGTGTTAAGTAATGATCTTAAATCAAAACATTAAAACTTCAGGAAGTGAATGTGTATTTGAGCAGTTGCAGCATTTACCCAAGCTATACAACCTAATGTGTATCATCGTACAAGTGTTTTTCCAAGTAACTTGGCATCCTAAATAAAAGGGATTAATTGGTCAAAAGATTTCTCTACCATTTGAATACTGGGAAATTTGTTAAAAACCTTAGGAAGTTACAAAGCATATCCTAAATAGAATTACAAATTGTTATAAATATGAAAACTCTATTTATTTAACCAAAGTGGCAATAAAAGATTTCATTTGCCTTTGGGATACTTAGGCAAAACATAACTTTTTAACCTCAGAGGAGTTTTAACTAAGCAATCAAAGACCTGGTAAAGATAAGACCTAAAGCTTTGGGCTTCTTGGCAGACAAAAGAGAAACCCTTCATTTACATAGTCTTATCAAGAACAGACCAAAGGTCCAGAAAAACTTGTCTTTTGAACGGAGAGAAAAGCAAAATTTTAACCTTATACCAATATATCTTTAAAATTTCATTTATCTCAACCTCACACATAAAATTCCTTTTCAATGATTTCCTTTCACGAACGTTCTACAACTTTCCTTTGCCCTTAAACTTTGTCCCAAAGCCATTTCTTTCCAAACAACCAATCTCATTTAGGACAAAATTACTTTCTTTTACCCTCAACAAAAATGCATTTTCATTTCTTATATCTTTCTTACATATCCTCAATTTCCTGCCTATAGAGTCGCTTTTCTTATTTTCCCATCAGTCTGACCCTTTAGTCTCCAATTGAGGACTTAGTAACCAACTGAAAGATGTTTATACCAGAACTTTTCTTAGATGGTAATTTTATGAACCAATTAAGTACAAAGCAGGTTTTT
>NC_043713.1:70694743-70695944 GCF_006229205.1 Suricata suricatta
GAGCTTATGTAAATAATTAGGCCAGGGTTGTTAAGAATGGACTCGTTCCACCAATGCATTAGTCTCGATTTGGCCACCTCTGATAATGGAGGTTTTTTAGAGAGAAAAACTATGTTTCAGCAATGCACTACTGTAAATGTTATTCTAGTTCTGAGTGTCTTTAAATATTTGTTGTTGGATCTCAGGCTTGTTAGTCTGTGAGGATGATATTTAAAACTGGGGATCAGCCCCTATTAAAGTTTTCAGGTATCTCTCTGGAGTTAAGTAGGCCGACTCAGAAGAACCCTCAACCTGGTGAGGTGATCCAGATCCAGTCGATCGGCTTAAACCGACCTTCAAAGACTCTGACTTCTGAGATGAGATCTCCAGCCCTGCTCCAGCCACACCCCGGAAGCTGGCTGGTCTAGCACAGCAGAAGCCTGAGGAATCACCGGTCCAATAAGTGAACTGTCCTGTCTCTTTGCCATCCAGACTGGCAAACGTTGCCCCAGGAAGCTGGGGAAACAGCAAAAAGTTCCTGATTACGCTAACCTTCCTCTTATGGATAAGATGTTCTGTTGGTATTAATTGCCTCTAATCTGGGCATGGGATTTCAACATGGCAGGAGGTAAGGGGAGCCTACGCCTCTACCACCAGACTCTAATGGGGGATCTCAAGTGGCTGCTAGATGGCCCACCAATTTGGCTAAGGTTAGTAATGTAGAAAAAATCATGGAGGCGTATTGCACTTATATGCCCAAGGATCCTGACAAATGAGGAAACAAATTGGCTGTCATTCTTCCTTTTGTAAACCAGGCAGCGCCAGATATTAGAAACCCTAAAAGAGACCCTTACCAAATTAACCATGGAGATTGGCGGAAATTGGGTAGTTCTCCTTTCCTCTGCCCTTTGCAGGGTAAGAAATTCCCCTTACACCAAGGAGGGCTATGCCAGGCTTTAGGGGAACAATGTTACTTCTATGCCAATAGTTCAGGAATTGTACAGGATAGTCTAGCTGTGGTTCGCAGCCACCACAAGAGAGGACAAGAACTAGAAGCCAAAACCAAAATTGGTATACTTTCAACATTTGGCTCTTGTATCATTAATAAGATCATAAGCATTTGTCACAGAGCATGTAAATGCTATTCAATTAAGAGTCTTAAGAGCTCATTATCAAGCCTTAAACCAAGACAACGGTAACTCGACTGACCCAGGATTGGGTC
>NC_043713.1:70696044-70728547 GCF_006229205.1 Suricata suricatta
AAAACCAAAATTGGTATACTTTCAACATTTGGCTCTTGTATCATTAATAAGATCATAAGCATTTGTCACAGAGCATGTAAATGCTATTCAATTAAGAGTCTTAAGAGCTCATTATCAAGCCTTAAACCAAGACAACGGTAACTCGACTGACCCAGGATTGGGTCAGTTACAAGACAGAGGGGGGAAATGTAAGAACATGAGTCTGAACCAAACAGACGCCATGACAGGCTTTAAGTTTCCCCTCTAAGCTAGAAGGCCTAAGGTCAGTCTCTCCGGAACCATTAGGAGGTTATACATTACCCAGGGCAAAAGAGACCATTTTGCGGTATCCAATCAGGGAAGGCCAGCTACCTCTCCCCACATTCCTAAAGGTGAGGCCTACAGATAGGAACTTTAGATAGGACCCTGCTACCTAATGTTAAAGTTAACCTGATAGTCACCAAACAAGACCCTGAACTCGCTCTGTAATTGGTTAATTTCAAAGATACCCTAAATATTGTAATTGGGTTCCACCAAAAGTAATGAACGCTCTGAACAATGTGTATGGTTAGAGTTACTGCCAATGCTGTTATACAATAATGATTGAATGTCACAATTTCTTGTAACTCCCCCTTCCTAAACCCCATAAAAACCTTACTCAGCCCTTGTTCAGGGCTCTCAGCACGGATCCACTGCGTTGGTGAAGGCTGTGAGACCAAACTTAGGCCCGGTGAGCCTAAGCCGTAATAATAAATGCCCTTTGCTTTAAAAAAAAAAAAAAACTGACCCAGAATTGATATATATAATAAATGAATAGGCAAGGACATTACAGCAAGGTGGGTTTTTTTTTTAAGTTTATTTATTTATTTTGAGAGAAAGCGAGAAAGAGCATGAGCAGAGGAGGGGGAGAGAATCCCAAACAGGCTCCACATGGCACAGAGTCCATCACAGGGCTAGAACCCACAGACTGCGAGATCATGACCTGAGCCAAAGTCAGACACTTAACCAACTGAGCCACCCAGGTGCTTCTACAAGCAGTTGTTATAATGCCATTTTGCATGTGCAAGAAGCTTCAGTAAAGATAAAATATGTTAGGTAAATATATGGAAAAGTTTTTTTCATAATTAAACTTCAAGAACTACATCTGTGATGAAGATGAGATTAATAATGGATTAGAAATTACAGAAGAAAAGAATTGAAATTTGGAATTGGATTTGAAATGAAAAATAAACAGAACATCAGTAACATGGGGATAACTTCAGGTGATGCAATGTGCATGTATTCGGAGCCTCTGAAAGAGAAGGGAGGCAAGTGAAAAAAATGGCAGAAATTTTTCTTAATTTGATAAAAACTATATACTAACACATGTAAGAAATTCAACACACAAAATCACAAAAACATAAAGAAAACCCTATGAAGGCACAACATAATCCTCACATTCCTTAAACCAACTCATTTAAGAGAAAATCCTAAAAGTGGCCAGAGGAAAAAACACACACAGTATGTACAGAGAAACAAAGGTAAAGATGAACAAAAACTGCAAATTTCTCATCAATATTAATGGATCTAGAAGAGGGTGGAGCAAGATCCTAAATGTATTGAAAGAAAAAATATCTCCCTGAAATTCACTTAGTAAAAATATCTTCCAAAAGATGGCTATGTAAAGATTTTTCAGACAAATAAAAGCAGAAAGAATGTATCACCAGCAGACTTTCACACAAGAAATGTTACAGGAAGTCATTCAGGCAAAAGAAAAAGGACACAAGCTGGAAGTCTGGATCTACACAAAGGAATGGAGATTGCCAGAAATGGTAATGGTGTGAGTAAATACAAAGATTTTTAAATTATTATTTAAATCTTTTTAAGGATAATAAGCTGTTTTAAAAATAAATAAGACATATAAATTAAAATTTAAAATTTATACAAATATAAAGTACAATGTATGACAATATCACAAAGACTAAGGAGGAGAAATGGAAGCAGAGAATCATAAAGTTCGTATATATGAGGTGAAATAATATCACTTGAAGGTAAACTGGGTTAAGTTAAAGATATACACTATATGCTTTAAAGCAACCACTGAAATAATATAACTAGGGGGCACCTGGGTGGCTCAGTTATTTGAGCATCCTACTTTGGCTCAGGTCAGGATCTCATGGTTCATGAGTTCAAGCCCCACATCAGGCTCACTGTTGTCAGCCTGTCAGCACAAGCTTTGGATCCTCTGTCCTCCTCTCTCTGCCCCTCCTTTACCTGTGCTCTCTCCCACAAAATAAATATTTTTTTAAAATACTCGTGCTTAGTTTTTATAGTAGACTCTGTGGAAAGTGTCATGGATGGATACAGTTCTGAAAATCATTTAATATATATGTGCAAATAATATGAATACTCATTTTATAGAACTGTTCATAGACATAGAAGGCAATGAATTTAATAAAGTTATGCTTTTGCCAATGCTCATTGGCTGAGTCTTGGAAATTTTACAAGAATTACTGTAATCTCAACTACAATTCAAAATTTTCTTGAAACAAAATAATGCTTATTAAATATCCAATAATCAAAGACAAAAAAATGGCAGTCTGAACTTTTCTTTTTTTTAATGTTTTTAATGTTTACTTATTTTTGAGAGAGAAATAGAGAGACAGAGTGCAAGCAAGGGAGGGAGGGCAGAGGGGGAGAGAGAGAGAGAGAGAGACCTAAATGTCCATCACCGGATGAGTGGATCAAGAAGATGTGGTATATATACACAATGGAGTACTACATGGCAATGAGAAAGAATGAAATATGGCCATTTGTAGGAAAGTGGATGGACCTCGAGGGTGTCATGCTAAGCGAAATAAGTCAGGCAGAGAAGGACAGAAACCATATATTTGCACTCATAGGTCTAACAGGAAAACAGGAGAAACCTAATGGAGGACCAGGGGGAGGGGAAGAGGGAAAGAGAGTTGGAGAGAGAGAGGGATGCCAAACTTGAGAGACTATTGAATACTGAAAACGAACTGAGGGTTGAAGGAGAAGGGGGAGAGGGGAAAAGAGGTGCTGGTGATGGAGGAGGGCACTTATGGGAAGAGCACTTGGTGTTGTATGGAAACCAATTTGACAATAAACTATTTTTTAAAAAAATTTAAAAAGAAAATTTACATACCAAGTTGTTCTACATATACTTACAAGTTTTCCAATAACTGAATTAAGTACCCAAATTTCATTTTCCTTTAGGTTAATGACAGTGTTTCATCTTTTTGTGAGAATTTGACTTAGAAGCAAAAGCATATCCTTTTCAAAATTATAACTGTCCAAATTAAGAAATTCACTAGCCTATCTTTGGATTCTGTGTCTCCCTCTCTAGCAGCACCTGGGCGTCTCAGTCAGTTAAGCATCTAACTCTTGATTTCAGCTCAGGTCATGATCTCATGGAGCATGGAGCCTGCTTGGGATTCTTCCCCTCTCTTTCTTTGTACCCCCCTCTTCTGAAAAGTAGATAAATAAACATTTAAAATTTTTAATTAAATCTAAACATAGATCAAGTACTTCTGGTGAAAAGTTAGCATATGAACTGAGATATGCTCTAAGTGTAAAATATATACCAGATTTTGAAGGCTTAATGTGGAAAAAAGAATATAAAATATCTCAACAATGTTGACATTGATTACATTGAATTGGTAATATTTTGGACACAATGGGTTAAACAAAATATATTATTTAAATTAACTTCAGCTATTTCCTTTATTTTTTTAAATACGGATACTAGAAATTTTTAAATTATATCTGGAATACACAGCCAAGGAAACAATCAACAATATGAAAAGCAACCTACAAAATGGCAAAAAATATTTGCAAACTTTATACAGGCAGACCTCATTTCATTGTACTCCACTTTCTTGCACTGCATTTTTTTTTACAAATTGAAGGTGTATGACAACTCTGAGTTGAAGAAGTCCATCAACACCATTTTTCCAACAGTGTTTGAGCACTTTATGTCTCTGAGCCACATTTTGGTAATCTCACAATATTTCAAACTTTTTCATTATTATTATATTTGTTATGGTGATGTGTGATTAGTGATTTTGACTTGCTGAAAGTTCAGATGATAGCATTAGTTAGCTGGAAGTATTTTTTATTAAGTTCTGTGCATTTTTTTAAGATATAAGGCTATTTCACACTTTGTAGACTACAGTATGCTATAAACATAACTTTTATATGCACTGGGAAACCAAACAATTCATTTGGCTTACGTTATTACAATGTTTGCTTTATTGCAGTGGTCTTGAGTTAAATCCTCAAGATCTCCAAAAGTATGCCTATATCTGATAAGGGTTTAATATCCATACAATTGAATATCACAAAAACAACCCAATTAAATATTGGGCATAGCCCCTGAACAGGGAATTTTTTCCAAGAAATACATACAAATGGCCCACAGGCTCATGAAAAGATGCTCAACATCACTCATCATCAAGTAAATATAAATCAAAACTACAATGAGATATCACCTCACACTTGGTAGGGTAGCTATTATCAAAAAGACGAGATAAGTATTGGCGAGGATGTAGAGAAAAGGGAAAAAACTATTAGTGAGAATGTAAATTGGCACAGCCTCTATGGAAAACAGCATAGAGGTCCCTCAAAACATTAAAAATAGAACTATTGCATGATTCAGCAATCCCACCTCTGGGTATTTATCCAAAGGAAATAAAGTCACTATCTCAAAGAGACACCTGCACCCCATGTTCATTGCAGCATTATACAGTAGCCAAGATATGGAAGCAATCTAAGCGTCCATGGACAGATGAATGGGTAAGGAAAATGTGATATGTAATGTACAAAATGGAATATTATCCTCACAAAAGAAGGAAACCTTGCCATTTGCAATAGCATGGATAAACTTGGAAGACATTATGCTGAGTGAAATAAACCAGGTACAGATTATATGTGAAATCTGAAAAAATAATTATAATAAAAGTCAAACTCACAGTGACAGAAAGGTGGTTACCAGAAGCTAAGGTGGGCTTGGGGGGAAAGGGAAGATATTAATCAAAGGTTACAAATTTGTAGTTATAATATGAATAAATTCGAGAGACCTAGTGTATAGCATGGTGACTACAGTCATTTATAATGTACTGCATACTTGAAATTTGCTAACAGTGAATCTCAAGTGTTCTTACCACACACACACACACACGAAATGGTAATGATGCAAGGTGATTGATATGTTAGATTATGGTAATCTGTCAAAACATCACCTACATCTTAAATATACACAAATTTTATTTGTCAATCATACCTTAATAAAGCTGGGGAAAAAATAACATCTGTGATTCATAGCGTGTTTTTTTGGGGCAGCACTGAACTAGGACTACAGAATTCTGCTCAGGAGGCTGTGATCAAAGATCTCTGAATGGCTACCAGCCAGTATAAGCCTCCCCATCCTTGTGGTCATAAATTCAACTTGCTTATTGTGAGAATCAAATGATTTAACATGTGCAAAGTGCTTAGAAGGAAATCTGACACCTAGCAAGAACTATTATGTTGACTATTATTATTGTTATTAGCATATTTTATTAGTATTACTAACAAAAATTCAAAAAATACAATCTAGCAGGAAAACATCGTTGACAGAGATCAAAGAGAGTTAACACTTGGCTCAGATTAGAAATGCTCACATCACCAATGAAAGATCAAATTGCAAAAGGTGGCGGTCCCTCTGTAATCCGTTGGTCCAAGCAGGACCCTGACTAGGGTGAGGAGATTGAGGCGTTCTCCTTGGTGCAAAATTTAAGGGGGCATCGAAAAACTCAGGACTGGAGAAATAATATTCTAATGTAATTGTTTTACTAAATCCAAATTTAAGGCAACAAGTCCACAATGAACAAAATATGAAAAACGTAAATAAGGACAAGGGCAGTATCACGGGCTTCTCGCCTTGCTCCAGGACCCGAGGATGGCTCCGAAAGTCACCCTGCAACGGCTTCTGTCTCTGTAACTCACGCTTGGCCCACTCCAGCCCAGCTCTAAGTCTCAGATAAAGGGAGCTGGGGGTTTGAGGAGGGTGCCTGGAACAGCAGTGAGGAAAGGCTTTTCATTTTCATATTAAATACAGCAACCCCTCAGGAAGGAGGTATCCCCAGCCTGCGGGGAGGGGGGCGCAGGAACTTGGTGCGTTGGGCCGCAGGGCCTGCAGGGAAACTCCCAGGCTGCACCGTGGCCCTTCCCAGAATGGCCTGCGGTGGCAGAGCCACAGCCAAAGCCGAAGCCAAAGTCAAAGCAGTTGCTGCCTCCTCTGACAGCCCTCACTAGTCACCTGGCCCAGAAGCGCCACCATGAGCTCTTCCTGGTATGGCGACATCTCGAGCTGGAATGCTTTGGGTTTTTGGCGTCAGTAACACCCTAGATATCCTGGTGATGGTTTTGTACTTCCTGTTGGTCCTGGGCGTTGGGCTCTGGGTAAGTCGGCTGGGAGGGGAAGGCGGGCCGTGGACACCAGGCTGGGTTTGACCCGCTACCCTTCAGTTAGCTGTTTCCCGACCCCTGCGTCCCGCCCCAGTACTGCCCCAGCCTATGCACAGCCCTCGGTGGCCGGTGGAAACTTGTCCACTCTCCTTCTGCCTACCTACCCCCCACCCTTCTAGCCAAGGGTAAATAAATGCAGGTCCTCAGTAATGGAGCCATACTTGATTAATCCCACGTTTCCTGCCCACCCCCACCCCCCAAATAAATGAGCAGGCTCAAATCCCCCCCCAACTCACCCCACCCCCACCCCCGGGCTTGCTGCCTGGAACCTAAATGGTGTTTGGTAAGCAGGCACTGTTAGGCCATTGAGTGCCAGGTCTGCCCTAGTGCTTCAAGTTCATCACATCCTCACAACCATGCTGTGAATAACATACTGTCATTCCCTCCAATTCTCCAGTTGAGGAAACTGAGGCTCAAAGAATTTAAGTAACAACCGAGGAATGATTGGGTTCAGATTTGAACCTCAAGCTGTCTGATCTGACTCAGGATCTTAACCCCTTTGCCTTGCTAGCAAAATCTCAAAGGTCACTTGTAGCCTAGGGCTCTAAGCATTCTCTTTACATTTGAATAAAAAGCTTAGATTATTTCTTCATACAAGCTTCCCTTAAAAGGGTGGAGACCATGTCTCCTTTGCTCATCTCTGCCCACTACAGCTTAGCATGTAAGCACTCAAAAAGATGTCTTTTAACCATGCTCCCCAGAGACAGGCCATGCCCAGGAAGCCTGCCTGCATTCCAGTGAAAGATCAGATGCGTATGACAGCTTTGGGTGGTGTCATGGTGTCACCCCTCCAGTAAGTTGTTAACCATCAGAGGCCTCTGCCTGGCCTGCTTCACCAAGCAGGAGTATCTGGTGACTACCACCTGGGAAAGTTTTCGTTCTGGGTGGCCCGCACCCAGCTTAAGCCTTCATGTCCACGTGACCTTTACTTTGGGACACTTCACTGGGTTATGAGCAGAATCTTATTGTGCAGAATATGGCCTTTCAAAGTGCAATCATTGGACACTCTTTTTGAGGGCTTACAGTAAGTCACTATGCTGCTAGTAAGCAGATAGAGTAATGGAGACATGCTCTCCATCCTATTAGAGAATTTTGTACCAGAAGAGAAAATACAGGCACTTTATTCCAAACATAAAGGAGAAATCTGAGGTGTTTATCCAGATCATTCAAACTAAAGATTTTTTAAAACAGGCCTCAATTATGAGAAACATCCTTCTAAGTGCCCAAGGACACAGGGTCTCTGAGTAATGAGTACTTATTTTAGGATCCTTTCTCTAGTGCTCTCATTGAATTCGGAAGCCCTCACCCAGTTTTGTCCCAGGCCCAGTTGAGGCCTAAGTCTGGCTAAGGTCAGAGGACTGTTAAGTTGACTGTTTCCTGAAGAAACCTGCTGTTCGTTTGTTCTGGAAGCCATAAAACATGCATAGTTATCCAGAATGCATTGATCTTTTTCCTTCTTTATAATATCTTCCCATTTGTTCTTTTGGATAATCTCATGTTGTTTTTATTTAGGAAAGTGTTACATGCTCTTTGTAAGAGTGAAAAGATGCATAAATTAAGAATGAGTTACTCTTCTTTCCCCATCCATTCCCATCCATCTGAGGTAACCGTGGGTCATGTATCCCTCCCCTTTCTCAGTGCTTAATCAAACATGCAGACACATGTAGAGTTTTGTGTTTTGTCTTGATAGAAGATGTGACCATATTGTACACATTACTCTGCAGTCTGCCTTTCCCCCCACTTACTATATATGGAGAGAGTCCTTCAGGTCAATAGATAGAGATCCAGCTTGTGTTGTTATTTACTGCCTGGTAGTCCCATAAATATGTACTATCCAGCTCTTTCCTACTAATCGACACTTAGATTGTTTCCAGGTGTTGGTTTTGATGCCAGATATTGTTGTGTTGGTACTTTTAATCTGTGGAGCATGGATTCCCAAAATTGGAACTACTGAGTCAGAAGTATACATTTACTTGAAATTTTAGTAGATTATTTGTAGATATTACTAAATGCTGATCTCCAGAGCTTGTTGAGATTTACTTTTTTCACAAGCAGGATATGATCATGCTCTTTTCCCCAAGACATGCTCATTACTCTGTGTGTGCGTGTGTGTGTGTGTGTGTGTGTGTGTGTGTGTGTGTGTTGCCAGCCTGATGGGTGGACAGTGGTATGTCTTTGTAGCTTTGATTTGTACTTCCTAGACTCCTAGTGAGGTTAAGCATCTTTTTATGAGTTTATCCTTCATTGATTTTCTTCTTCTGTGAATAGCCAGGTTATTTGCCATTTTTTATCCGTGTTCGTTGCTTTTATCTGTCATTTGACTTGCTCATATGTTTTCCCCAAGCTATCATTTATCCAAACCAGTGTTTACTACTGATATTTGAGACCAGATGATTTCATTGTGGGCATCTGTCCTGTGCATCATAGGATGCTTAGAAGTATCCTTGACTCCTACCCATTCATAACCAAAAATGTCTCCAGACATTGCCAAATATCCCCTGGATGGTTGGGGAAAATATCACCTCTGACTGAGAACCACTGGTCTAAACTGTTAATTGTGTCTTTCTGTCAGTTGAGTTTTTGTTCACTTTGAAGAAGTCAACTAATCTCTCTTTTCATTTGCATCTTCTAGATTTCCTGCCTTACTTAGGAAAGTTTTCTCCCATTCCAAGTTTGTACAAATATTATCCTAGATTTTCTTCTAATAGCCTGTAGTTTTTTCATATTTAAATCTCT
This sequence comes from Suricata suricatta, assembly GCF_006229205.1. Lineage (NCBI taxonomy): Eukaryota > Metazoa > Chordata > Mammalia > Carnivora > Herpestidae > Suricata > Suricata suricatta. The sequence goes on from NC_043713.1 coordinate 70,705,267, forward strand.
AGAACATCTGAAAATTATTTTTATGTGTGATTCAATGGATAAGTCTAGCTTTATTTTCTTCCAGTTATTAAACTACCCTTTTCTTGCTGAACCAAATTGCCCACATTCACACAGATGGGACTTCTTCCTGAAGGCATTCATCAATTCCTATCTGCTGAGTCCCCCAGGGAATGGGGAAATCTTAATCTTGGCTGCTGGTGCCGTGGCTCTTATAGGATGGTAAAAGGAAAATACTTATACTTTTGGGGTTTTTTTTCTCTTTTATCAGTCTCAGCCCAGATCTTTGAGAAAGAGTTCGTTGTATCTTCTTCACTCACCAACCTAGCTGCTGTGATTGTTATTATTCCAGGAAGAGAGCAGAGAGGAAGGAAGAGGCAGGACAGGCACTTAAGCCACTTTCTCCCCAGAAGCTCTTCTTCTTACTATCTGGTCCTCTCTTTGTGGAAAGTGAGGATGCTTTTATTCATCTGAGAACAGATTGACTTTTAAACATTCCTTTTAAAAGTTTTCCAGATGATACCTTCCATAGAAAAGTTCAGTTCTGCACATAGTAGGCCCTTGGTAAATATTTAGTAAATAGATGAGGTTAAACTAACTTAATGTGTCTTATTTGGAGAATTGTTTCTTTGGATTTCTGGCTTTATGATGCAAGGGGACCCCATTATAATATAGATACCTCAGATGGCAGTTTTTTTAAATGTTTATTTATTTTGAGAGAGAAAGAAAGAGAGAGCACACAGGGGAAGGACAGAGAGAGAAGGATAGAGAGAATCCCTAGCAGTCTCCATGCCTAGCAGGACTTGATCCCAAGAACTGTGAGATTATGACCTGAGCTGAAATCAAGAGGTGGATGCTTGACCAACTGAGCCACCCAGGCACCTGTCAGATGGTAGTTTTTAAGTTCACTCTTCCCACAGAAACATATTTCTGTCAATTAGTTGTTATCCTTAGGCCATGCCGGTCCTAAGCATTCCAGGAAATACCCAGGGTTGTCTTTTGACCACATCAGAGTCTGGGAATGAGAGCTGGGGAGCCTGAGTAGAGAGGGCTTGGATGTGTTGGAAGGACACTGTAATAATGGCAGAGTGACAGCTGTCCTGGAAGAAGCTGGGCGCATGTTCAGGTTTGCCATTCCTCACTGATTCATATATTCACTAACCACTTACCTCCCAGACTCTGCTAGAAGCTATGACACTGGTTAACTAGTTGGGAAAAAAAAAAGTAAAATGATATTATTTTCCCAGAAGTGTAGAGAAATGGAAATGTCCACACAATCAAAGCTAGAAGAGACTGTAGTCTCCAGCTAGGTGGCCATGGGTAACCCAGTGGGTAGGGGCTTCTATTCCTAAAAAGAAAGGGAAAGTGGATTTGGAGGTCTCTGCTAAAGAGATTTACCTATAAGTGAAGGTGACTGTTTAAGAGATTTGTGTCTTTGGAACAGTTTGTTTCTTGTATTTCCCTTGTTTTTTGTGTTTTCAAGGCTATCCTGTCAAGCAGTCGTGGGACAGTAGAAGACTTCTTCCTGGCTGGCCGCAGTCTAGCACGGTGGGCGGTGAGTAAGCCTTGCATGTGGCAATCACTTGGGGCGGGGGGCGGTGCATGTTAACTTGTCTGTTACTTTAATACAGATGTCTTATACCCAAAATAATTTGAAGTTGTGAAATCAGGAAAGTAATTTCATTAGAGTTTGCTTAACTCTTAAGTAGTTTCTTACTAAATGTTTCCATTCAACTCAGTTTTATTCACTAACTGTTTATTATGTACAGAGGTTCTAGGTTCCAGGACGCAGGTGGGGAATAGACAGTCTTGCTCTCTGGAAACCCACAATCTAGAAAGGGAGTTAGATGTGTATCCAGCCAATTGCACTACATTACAGTACAGGACAGCAGTGTGTCTGGTAGGTGGTGCACAGGCCAGGTACAGATGAAAGGTAAGCTCAGGCTTGCTGGGTAGAGGTGGTACAAGATAGGAAAGGTCTTCCAGAGATAGGGTTATCTGAGCAAGATTTGGAGGTGGGGTAGGTGTTCGCAGGGAGAGTGTGAGGGCATCCCAGGCCGAAGGAACAGCATATGCCAAAGCTTGGAGGTGTGGGACAGCATTATGTTAGATGGAGGGAGGCAGGGTAGAAACATTTCTTATCTTTTATGTATTATTCATTATTCAAAGTGATTCCATCCAAGAGGAGTGCCTCAAAACCCCCTCAGCAGAAAAAGCAGCTGCCTGTCCATGACCCTGTACCCAGGATAGAGTGGGTAGGAGTGCCCAGCGAGGAGGAAGATGTGGGTCACCAGAAGGGCCCAGCCTCGGAGGAGCCAAGCCTGAGCCAGGGCTGCTTTATAACTTATTTTGTAAAAATAGAGTTGCCTGGGTGGCTCAGTCGGTTAAGTGTCCAACTTCAGCTCAGGTCGTGATTGCACAGCTCATGAGTTTGAGTTCCACTTTGGGCTCTGTGCTGACAGCTTGGAGCCTGGAGCCGGCTTCAGATTCTGTGTCTCCTTCTGCCTCTGCCCTTCCCCAATTCATTCTTTGTCTCTCTCTTTCTCTCTATCTCTATCTCAAAAACAAATAAACATTTAAAAAATTATGTAAAAATATACATGCATTTCTAGCACAGGAACATAAAATACATTTAGAGAATTATATAAGAAGCAGGCCCTTAACTAATATTCTTTGCCCCCAAATGTTAACCAGTCTTACAGCAAAGATTTGTTTTTTCACACTGGGGTAGCACTTCAAAGAGAAGAATCTTGTCTTGGGAGGAGAAATTGCCTTTATTCAAAGGGAAAAGGAAAGTACACTTACTCACTTTGATGGATCCAACAACCTAGCAGAAATGGCTTTGCCTCTTAGCTGGGAGATTTGGGGAAAAGCATTTTCCTGGTATTTAACTTTCTGAAATCTTTTTTGTAAACCTGTTTTAGAAAGAGATTGAATGCAGCAAAAAAAAATATTTGCAATGGGCCTCCCACCTTCGTTTATTTTTTCTGCAGAGGATTCCAGCAACACAGCCTCTTCCTGGGCTGTGAGGTCCCCAGTCTTTTGCCTGAGCCACTTAGACCTGAAGTCGTATTTTGTGTACCCAGAGAAATGGCAATCTGCTTTCCACATTCCCTTGGAAAACTGACACTTGCAATGGTTTTCAAAAGACAGTAACATGCTTTGGCCTCCCAATGTTTATGTATGTTATGATTTATTAATTTCTTTGCTGTGACTTCTCTTTTCATTGTTAGGGTTATTGCTTCATGAAAGAAATATTTTATGGTGTTAGTAAAGGAAACTAAAAGAATGATTTTTTGCCACTCTGGTTTTCTTTTCTGTTCTATATTCTTATTAGCAGATTGCTCTTATTGAGGCCCTCCATGTGACTGACTTTTCTTTCTCTCTTTTTTTAATTGTACATGGCTTATTCTTGTACCTAGCTCCCAGTGCTCATCTAAGCTGGCTTGGCAGTGGTGAAACCCTGAGGCACTCAGTCCTCTCTCCCTCCCTGTATTTGTTGCCTTGCTCTCCTTCCCAGCTGCCTCCCCAGCTGCTCATGGTCAGTCTCCCCAGCTGGTTGTCCCCCATCTCCCTGGCCTTTTAACACCAGAAGTCCCCAGGGCCCGCACCTGGCTGCTTCTCTCCAATCACACTCAAATACTTGGCTACTCGTCTAGCTCATGGCATTGAGTACCAGTTACATGCTAACAAATCACAGGTCTCTGATGTGAACTCCAGACTCACAGGCAACTCCTGTACTGTTCGACAGAGCACTTGGGAGATCTATCAGGTATTGCAAACTGAACAAGCCCCAAAGGGAGCTCTGGACTTCCCTCAGCAAATCTGATTCTCCTACCATCTTTCTTTTCTCCTGAAGAGCAACTCCATCTTCTGGTTGCTCTGGCTGACAAACATGGATGCTTGTTAGGTGCTTTAGTTTCTGCTGACCCAGCATCCCATCGTTCAGGAAATCCTGCAACTCGATCTAAAAACTATCTTTCAAATCTGACCACTTCCCATCAACTCTGTCTTCAGGTCCATGCTGCTATTGTTTCTCACCTGGATTAATTATAACAGCTTCTTGAGCTCCCATCTTCTACCTTGGTTCTTCTATATCCAGTCTCAACAGAGCAGCTAAAGGGAGCCTATTAGAACTCAAGTCAGACCATGCCACTTTTCTGCTTAAAACCCTGTTGGGGTGCCCATGTCACCCAAAAGAAAAGCCCTGCCCCTTATGGTGGCCTGTGGTAGGGCACAGATGACCTGTACCTTATTACCTCCCTGCCCTTGCCTCTCAGGATCCCTGTCCCCATCTCTAGGCAGTGTCCTTGAACAGCCCAGCTGTGTTTCTGCCTCAGGGCCTTTGCCCATGCTGCTTTCTCTGGCTAGAGCACTCTCCCCAGAATCCCCATGGCTTGCTCCCCCACCTCTTCTGGTCTTTAGCTTTTCTCTCAGACAGTCTACGCTGATCACCCAATTTCCCAGTACTTCCTATCCACTTCTCCACTGTTTTTTTATTCCTCTATGGTATTTATCACTGTCTATCATGCTATAAAATAATCTTCTAATTTATTTTTATTCTCTTTTCCCCAAAAGAATGTTAGCTTCATGAGAGCAGAGATTTTTGTCTATTTCACTCACTAATATATCTCTAATACCTTGAACAGTGCCTGGACATAGTTAGCAATGGACATTTATTCGCAGTTATTAAATAAGAAATGGTGCCTTTTAATGCTGCCTTTTAATTTAATAATATGCTAGCATCTTCCAACAGCTATATAAACTTAGGTGGATTTATTTTATATTTATATGTAGTTACATAGTGTTATATCACACGGACATTCCATCATTTACACACTATATTATTAGGCAAATTAGACTTTATATAATATTTTACTATCATGGTAAATGTAGTGAACATTCTTTTTTTAAAATAACTTCTTAAATTTTTTTTAAACTTTTATTTATTTTTGAGAGACAGAGACAGAGCATGAATGGGGGAGGAGCAGTGAGAGAGGGAGACACAGAATCCAAAGCAGGTTCCAGGCTCTGAGCTGTCAGCTCAGAGCCTGATACAGGGCTCAAACCCATGGACCGTGAGATCATGACCTGAGCCAAAGTCGGACGCTTAACCGACAGAGCCACCCAGGCGCCCCTGAACATTATTAATTATAAAATAACTACTATTATTGGAGTACTTATTATGTGCCACTTCTAAGACTTTTTTTTTTGCATTACAATTGCCCCATTAAGGTATTTGGTATCTGTACATTCTCAACTATGTCTTATTAGTGCATTTTACCTTATAAAACATAGTTATATAAGGTAAGTATAAGGTAACTATAAAGTTTGTTTTAAAAACCTGCTCTTTGTTTAATGCTTTTGGTCTTTTTTCTAAAGTTTATTTATTTATTTTGAGTGAGAGAGCAAGCAGAGGAGTGGTAGAAAGAGAGGGAGGGGGAGAGAGAGAGAGAGAGAGAGAAAGAGAAAGAGAGAGAGAGAATTCCAAGCAGGCTCTGCACTGCCAGCACAGAGCCTGACACGAGGCTTGAACCCATAAACTGTGAGATCATGACCTGAGCCAAAATCAAGAGTGGATGCCTAAGTGACTGAGCCACCCAGGTGCCCGTAATGCTTTTGATCTTGAATGCTACTTTATCTTATGTCAATATTGTCAATACTGGGATGTCTGTACCTAAAAGGTTTGTTATTTTCAATCTCTCTTGATAATTTGGTTTTAAATCTATCTCATGTCAAAGGCATTGTAGTTGGACTTTGGTTTTGAATGGAGTGGCTATCTCTACTCAATTAAAAAGCTGTTATTGGTTTAGGAGGGATTTTGCTCATTTAAATACCTCTAGGAATTTTTTCTTTTGAAAGTAACAGATGTTGATTGTAAAAAGCCCAAAAGTTATAGTCTAAGTATAGAACGTGAAATTTTCTCCTCATTCCATCTCTATAACCATAATTCCAGAAATATTTTGTTATGTATATATTTCCAGAACTGCTCCTGTGCATGTATAACCATATATCTGTGCAAGTGTAAGATGCACATATAAAATTTTAATGAGATTATATTTTACATATTGCTTACCTTATTGTTTAATGAAAAGCTCCTTTATTACTTCTGTATGCTACATTGTAGTTCATCATATTCATGCACCTTAGTATTTTTTTTAATGTTTTATTTATTTTTGAGACAGAGAGAGACAGAGCAGGGGCAGGGAGGGGCAGAGAGAGAGGAGACACAGAATCGGAAGCAGGCTCCAGGCTCTGAGTTGTCAGCACAGAGCCCGACACGGGTTTCAAACCCACAAACGTGAGATCATGACCTGAGCCAAAGTTGGAGGCTTAACCAACTGAGCCACCCAGGCGCCCCATTTTTTTCTTTCTTTTTTTTTAATGCACCTTAGTATTTTAGCCAGTCTCTTGCAGCCAATCAGTTAAATTGTTGATAGTTTTAAATTACTTAATGATGACATTGCACTCTGCTATTGTTTCTGCATTAGGGAATTGCAAGTGAGTTGGTGGAGCATGTGAAAGGTGGCAACATAAGAATGGCCATTCTTCTTTCTTCATGTTCTCCCTTCTCACTTGGCTTCTAACTTGTAAGTAGGGTGTTTGTGTAGAAGAAATACAGATGGGAATTCTGCCCAGGGAATAGTCCCTTTTGTGAAAATGGAAAATTCAGTTTACATTTGTGAAAATGAATTCTTGAAGTTGGACTGATAGTTCTGCTAGGTAATCGCCTTTTGATTTTCAGATAGGCTCTTCTCTTTTTGCCTCCAGTATTGGCAGTGGCCACTTCATGGGCCTGGCTGGAATAGGAGCGACTTCAGGCATTGCTATTGGGGCCTTTGAGTGGAATGTAAGTAATACCTTGTGCAGCAACTAACCTCCCTCTTTATCTAAATAAAACTTCAAATGTAAAAACTTGTTTTCTACCTCCGGTAAATATTAAAGACTTCATGAGAAGTCATGGAAGAAAAGAACCAAGTCTTTGACTTTCAAAACGATTGTGCTAGTTTTCATTGTTCTTAGTTAATGAAGTTAATGAAGAGACAGGGAATGTTTACATCCCAAGGGCCATAGGAATACAATGAACAAAGAACTTTTTGTAGACTGGCCAAGGAGGGAAAAGAGAAAAGACCATATTAACATTTAAATATATGTGTACATATGCATTTATGTTTAGATATACATGCAGATATATATGTGTATATGGGTATACACACATATGTCTCTATATGTACATGCATGTGTGTATATATGTATATGTATGTATTGCAGTAAGTAGAGTGGGCTCAACTATGCTTTTCAAGATATTCAACTAATTACTACAAAACTCCTTACTGACCTCCTAAGAATACCAGGTTTCAGCCATAAAACCTATGAAATGCATTATTTATTAAATCTGTGGAATATATTTGTTGTAGGACATAGAATTTGGTCGCCTAAGTATAAGTGAATTTATAAGTCTTGGGCTTATCAACTTATCTCTATGTAAATCATCTGACTCTTCTGGATAAATCAGAAAGCTCCCTACTTTCTGAGTCTCATCTTTCTCCTTATAGACTACAAAAATAAAGGACACTTCTAGCAGAGTCAGTTTCAAACCTAGCCAAAAGCCCTGGCCTTTACCACCATTTACCTCTCAGAATTTACTAGCATCTCCTTTATAAATTCAACTTGTCTTACCCCTTCTTTGTAAGAAAGCCAGAACCAAATTTGTTATTTAATTTCAATAACTTGTATGAAATTTTAGTTGAACTTCTCCTTCATTTCTCTGGTTTCTGATTTTCTTTTTTTTTTAACTATAATTTATATATAAGCCATCTTTATTTTTATCTTGAGGTAGCCAAACAATAAATTAAAAATAAATACCTTGACAACTCGCTCAGTTAAACCTCACCCCACCAAATTAAGAAGGCACCCTTTCATAGGCAAAGATCAAGTGCCTGTAAGTAGCTCATTGCCCTGGAAGGTATGTGCCTGGGCTGTTGTTTATAAAGTTCCCCAGCACTGATACATTTGTTAGGCTCAAAACCCAAGTCACTGAGCTTGCATCTCATGTAAGAGCTTGCCCTAGATGGAACCCTGATGTAATTCTCTTTCTTGGTTTCAGGCTCCAATTCTGCTCTGTGTTCTTGGTTGGATATTTTCTCCCATTTACGTTAAGGCTGGGGTGAGTAGCCATTATCAGTTACTCCATTCTCTATAGTATTTTTTTTCTTACAAATATTTTGTGTGTTTATAAAAACATTGTGGAGGCAAGTTAAACTTCTCAGTCTTTTGATCCTTTTACTGACTTCCCTAAACCCTGAGAAATGCCTGAAATAACATCATTCGGCCTTGGGTACACAGATGCCGGTAATTGCCTGCTGTTTCCCTCTGCACCTTATTCAAGAGTTCACTTTTTAGGGCTTTTACAGAAAACGTTTGAAAACTTTATCTAAAAATAAGACCTAAATAAATGAAGAGAACAACTATGTTAATGACTAGACAACGATATCCTAAAAATGTTAGTTCTCTCCACATTGGTCTGTGCTTGGAATGAAATTCCAAACAGATTTTTTTTAGAAACTTGACATGCTGATTCTAAAATATATGTAAGGGACAGCTGGGTGGCTCAGTCGGTTAAGTGTCTGACTCTTTTGATATCAGCTCAGGTCACGATCTCATGGTTTGTGAGTTTGATCCCTGCATTGGGCTCCAATGGCAGAGCCTGCTTGGAATTCCCTCTCTCTTCCTCTCATTCTCCTCTCTCTCTGCCCCTCCCCTGCTCATACTCATGCTCTCTTTTTCTCTCAAAAATAAATAAACTTTAAAAGATGTTTTAAGGGGCGCCTGGGTGGCTCCATCGGTTAAGCGTCCGGCTTCAGTTCAGGTCATGATCTCATGGTTCGTGGGTTCGAGCCCCGCATCGGATTCTGTGCTGACAGCTAGCTCAGAGCCTGGAACCTGCTTCGGATTCTGTGTCTCCCTTTCTCTCTGACTGTCCCCTGCTTGCTCTGTCTCTCAAAAAAAAAAAAAAAAAAAGAGGTTTTAAATAAAATGTAGTAGGAGATAAGGGGATAAAGACACGTCAGTGTCCAGCTGAGAGAACAGAGACTGTCTAACCTGCACGTCTGAGAAGATGTGGAGTAACATCATCAACATGGTGGATAAGAGCTTTCTACCATCATCCCTCAAAGACCACCAATTTGGTAATCACCCACAGATAAGGGGGCCTTTGTGGAAGACCAGAAATCCGCTAGAGAAGTTCTAGCACACTGTTGGGGGAAAAGAAAATCCAAGATTGAATGTAATGAAGAGAGTGAGGAAAAGTTTCAGTGTACCTATGTCCCACCCCTTCCCCAAGGTGGCACAGCTAAGTGCCAAGAGAGGCCTCCTCAGCCTGAAACTTCCTTCACAGGGGAAATTGAGAGCATGGGAGGAAGTGCTCAGCTCTCCAGTGTGCAGAAGTCTGCCAGGAAGACCCACTTCTTTCTCACCCCATCCAGAAGATGGAGGTGTGCTGGACATCTGGGGAGCTGGGGACTGGCTGAGGGAACAGCAGTCATGGCTCTCCAATGGCATTAGAGGAACACGAATCCTACTAAGCACTTTGCAGACTTATCAGGAAGCCTGCCAGTGAGCCACTGGGTCTACTCACCTATAGATCCCCTCAATTGAACCAAGGTCACCCCAACATGCCACACACTTCACCCACATACACCTCCACCCTCTGGCCAGCTCCCTTCTGCACCCCTGAAGGTGGCAAGAGCAAGTTTTTGTTTTGTTTCATTTGCAGAAAGTTAGTGAGCATTCACAGAAAGCCAGACTGTGGGATTGGCAGAAAGCATACAAACTTGAGCATTCGTCCTTGTCCTAGGGAGAACAAGCAAAGGGAAGGCAGTCAGAACCTGATCTGGCTTTGCAGGATCAAGAGAAGATATATCTTAAAAAGGATTCCCCCCAAAAAGGAACAAGAAGTGTGGGGCAAATATATGCATAGAAAAGGTCTGAGAAAGCCTCAGAATGTCTAGCAGGGCTTATAGAAGGTATTTCTCTCCAAAAGCCAGTCAGTCAAGACAAGGAGGTAACTACTTCCTCAAAGACAGTAATACAAAATTTGAGAAACATGAGGCCACCTGGGCGGCTCAGTCAGTTAAGTGCCCAACTCTTGATCTCAGCCCAGGTCTTGATCTCAGGGTCATGAGTTCGAGCCCCACATTGGGCTCTGTGCTGACAGCTCAGGGCCTGGACCCTGCTTTAGATTTTGTGTCTTCCTCTCTCTGTCTTTCCTTCACTCATGCTCTGTCTCATTGTCTCAAACAATAAACATTTTTAAAAAATGTAAGTATTTTGAGAGAGAGAGACAGACAGACAGAGCACCAGTGGGGGGAGGGGCATAAAGAGAGAGGGAGAGAGAGAATCCCAGGCAGGCTGCCTGTTGCCAGCATTAGCCTGCTGTGGGGCTCAAACTCACAAACCATGAGATCATGACCTGAGCCAAAGACAAGAGCTGGATGCTTAACTGACTGAGCCACCCAGGCACCCCTAAATTTTTTTTTAAGTTTATTTGTTTTGAGAGATGGAGAGAGGATGCACATGAGCAGGGAAGAGACAGAGAGAGGGAGAGAGTCCAAAGCAGGTTCTACACCATCACCTTGCAGCCCAACATGCAGCTCTGTCTCACAAACTGCAAGATTGTGACCTGAATCAAGAACAAGAGTTGAAGGCTTAACCAACTGAGCCACCCAGGTGCCCCATAACCTTAAACTCTTTGAAAGATATTTTTTTTTGTTCTAGCTTTGAGAAGAATGCTGGTGCAGCTTTGATGGGGATTGCATTGAATGTGTACATTGCTTTGGGTAATAATGACATTTTAACAACTGTTAAAACTGTTTTGAGGCAACCAGCACATACACGAGAGCATGGGCACAGAGGACCAGGTTAGAGAGCTGTTGAGTCAAGTTCTGTCTCTCCTGAGCACTTGTTATATTTGTAGTATGTGATAAGGCATTTGAATTTGCTCTATGATTATTTAATGAAAGTGATTTGTCATTATTAGATATCTTCAAATAGCTAGATTTCCTTCTACTTTCGGGAGATTGCTTCCTGAAGACAATACTATTGCTTCTCCTGTCTTATTTCCCCCATCTTAACAGGTGGCATGGAATCCAAAGCCAGAGTGTGTGACCCTGTTATGCCTTCTGCCCCTGGACTCCTCCCCCTCTCCCAGCATCAGCTGTGTCTCTATGATGACCAGCACACTGTGATCAAGATGCATCCCTGTGGGTCTGCCTTTTCTGGCACTCTGGTGGTGACTTCTCTTGTTGCTTGTACAGGTGATAACAATGCCAGAATATTTGAGGAAGAGGTTTGGTGGCTTCCGGATCCAGCTCCTTCTTGCTGTTCTGTACTTATTCCTCTATATCTTCAGTAGAATCTTGGTGAGTTGTGTAAAAGCCAGCCCAAGAAACAAAATTCAGTAGGCAGGATGGTGCTAGATTGGTGTCAGCTCTTCACCCTGGGGCCCTGTAAGTTACTTATGGTTTCTGCTGTCTAAACTAGAGTAGAGGGGGGAAAATAGTTTAATAATACTTTGGAAAAAATAAAAGCAGGGGCATCTTATTTGTCTCCCAAGCCTAGGTTACAGGTCCCTCCTTTGCACTTCTAGAGAACCTTGGGCTTACCTATGACATGTCATTGGTGATATCACTCCTCTGCTTAAAACAGTCCAAGAATTTCCACCACCCTTTCAAGAAAATCTAAGCCCCTTGTTATGATCTGTGAGGATGTCCTGTTCTGGTCCCTGCCTCTCCAGCCTTGTCTCCTGGTCTCCTCCCTTGTTCTCACCAGGCTCTGGCCAAACTGCCTGCCTTCTGTTTCTCAAACCTGCCAACCTTATTCTTACTGGAAGCCCCTGACACTTGTTTTACACTGTGTCTAGATTACCCCCTCAACCCCCCACAAAGTTTTCAAATATCACCTCCTTGGAGAGGCCTTCCATGGGCATGCCCAGTCAGTCTGTACTCCCTTACTATGTTGTGGGGGGTGGCGGGGTTGGTAATGCTTCTTACCATGTGAGAGTAAGTTATCTGTTTCCTTTCTGATCATCTGCCTTCTCCACTCCAGTGCAAGCTTGTTGAGGCCCTGAACCTTGTCTGGCTTATTCACTACATTACCCACTGTGCTGAGAAAATTATTATCACCTAAGGCACTTGTTTTTTAACTGACCAAATGAGAGGCGCCTGGTGGCTCAGTTGGTTGTGTTCAACTCTTGATTTTGGCTCAGGTTGTGATCCCAGAGTCATGGGATCAACCTCTGTGCTGAGTGTGGAGCCCACTTAAGATCCTTTCTCTCTCTTCCTCTGCCCCTTTCCCCACTCACACACTCTCTCTAAAATAAAAAAATATACATACATACATACATACATACATACATACATACCAAGTGAGTGTCACTTATCACGCACATAGAAATTGCCTATTTAGTTTCTGTCACTAAATATAAACTTCTTGGGGAGAGCAACTTAGTTTTAGTAACTCTGTGTCTTGGAACTCTGTAGAGCATCTGCTATGCTGGTGCACAGTAAACATTTGGTGAATAAATGGATAGATGAATAACAGGAGGATCTCTGCTCATTGCATCCCTACTTTGGAGACCAGAATAACAAGGCAAGAGATTAGCCAGTTAAATGATATGCAGATGCTTTAAAATCAGCGCCAGCCAAACCAGGAATCAATAAATCCAGCCTGCAGGCCAATCAACCTCATGTTCTTTGAACAGTCCTTGAGCTGAGAATGGCTTATTATAGTTTGAAATGGTTGTGGAAAACAGTGACAATATGTGGCCTGCAAAGCCTACAGTATTTATCATCTGGTCTTTTAGAGAAAAAACTTACCAACCCTTGTTGAGCTGTCCCTTTTGCCTTTTTCCAGTGGCAGAACTGTAGGAACAGCTCACTCTCTGAACACACTCCCTGTTCTAAGGTCTAGAGAGAAATAGACTAAGTGTTGTATGAACTGAATTCATTGGATTGACCCAAGTCCTAACGGTGCTGACCTTGGTTGGACTCATGGGGCATAAGCCTTTTTTCCCAACAAAATTTGGGTAGTCCTCACCCCATGTCTGTAGTGATGGAGTGGATATGCGAACCACAGATCACTTCCTGAAGATGGCTTCGAGGGTCTTTATGGTATTGTTGTTGATTGAACTGGAAATGAAATGCAGCCTGCTTCCTTTGTACTTATTTCAGGTAGAGATCTGTACTGGTGCCATGTTCATGAGACTGGTTTTGGGGTTAGATGTCTACCTGGCCACCATAGCCTTGCTGACAGTTACTGGCATTTATACCACCACAGGTGAGGTTACTGTAACCACACCGGTATTTATACTGACACAAAAGCTGTACTTCTTATAGTAGAATGCTAGTAGACATTGAGACAGAGGATCTCAGCTTTTGCACTTTCCCTAAGTCTGTAGATCATATTGCTAGGCCTGAGAGGGTAGAACAGTGAAAATAATGGAGGCAGGGTGCCTAAGTGACATACTACCTCTAGAAATCTGACCAGGCCAGTGGGGGCTTTCCCAGGGCACTGGCAAGGATGGCAGTGATCATGATTGGAGTGGGCCTTGGTCTAACACTGCAGGTTGCCAGGTAAAAGAGTAGAAACAGAAAAGGAGCAAGGGGGAGGCAGCAGCTTCGGTCATTGTGGTCACGTGGTAACCTGGTCAGGCCATAAGATGGGATCTTTTATGTAGGCAATTCTGTCCAAGAGTCTCTGCCTAGGTTTTGAGAGTGGGGGCCCTCATCACTTGTTTTTTCCAGCCACAGTGCAAATCTTGGATGCTGGCAAGTGCCCCTGGCAGTTCACCACTGTCTGAGTGAGGAGGATCAGGGTGGGGAAGGAATGCACTCAATTAATGGCTCTCAATGCACAAGGGAGTGGGAGTTGGGGGGTTCTTCCTAGGGGACATTTGGCAATGTCTGGAGACATTTTGGGTTGTCCCAACTTGGGAGGAATGGGGTGCAGCACTACTGGTATCTAGCAGGTAGAGACCAAAGATGCTGCTAACTGTTGCTTCCAAACTGAGATTTTGTGATTAAATATGTACTTTTTTGCTTAGGAAAACTACCAGCTTTTCATTCATCCAAAAAATGGGAAGTAAAGGGAAATTGGGACATAGAAGGGCAAGATAAGAATCCAACAAAAGACATGAGGGATATGAAAGAGAGAACACAGGATGTACCAAGACTAAGCATGTTATTTATTGTAAGACTTACTGACTTAAAGGTGCAAAAGGTATGAATGAACCTGGGAGGAGACAAGCGTGTAGAATAGGAATACAGAAGTGACTTTCAGCAGAGAGTCTCAAATGTTGCTTTTGTTTCTCTTTCTCCTACCTATTCAGGTGGTTTTGCAGCTGTGGTTTATACTGATCCCTTACATGCTGCTGTTATGGTTCTGGGATCAGTCTTGTTAATGGGCTTTGGTAAGTCAATCTTGGAAGACTGGGCACCATGGGTGGAATTGTTCAGCCTGATTGCCGTCTGGGGTGATTTCAGCACCTTCATCTTGCAGATGAGTAGACTGAGACCCTCAGAAGTCTAGAGCATTGTCTCAGGCCACACAAAACGTTGGGAGGTAAACCTCTGCTCACTTCAGAAGACATAGGAGTGGCAATGACAAACTGTAGTGCTTTGGGACAGTGGTCGACTGGCCCACCACACTCATCCCCACCTATGTGCCTCTCTTCATGCTCTTCCTCTGCAGTTAGAGGCCCCTCTCCTTTTCATCCACACAGTTAAATCTACCTATCGAGGTCAACAGAAGACCCACCTCCAAAGATGTGATTCTCTTATTATTCCATGTACATGTCTTTCTTTTTCTGTGGACTCACATCACTACCACACACACCTTAATATTTTTGTGATGCATACTTTGATGGTTCATTTATTGTCACATAAATAAATCATACCCCTCAACTCTAATACATCTTAAGAACCAAACCATTGTATCCTGCATACAGTGTGCAGTCTGGGGCACATGGTAGGTGCTTATTAAGTAGTAAGAATGAAAATAATAGCTAATATGAAGCGAGTATCAGGTACCATGTAGGCATTTATCCATATTAATCATTACATCACCATGATGCATAACTACTATTGTTATCTCCGTTGTATAGATGAGGAAACTGAACTATTAAGTTAAGTAACTTGCTCATGATACACATCAAGAGCAAAGCTCATAGCTGAGTCTCTAAACATAAATCCCTATATGTAAACTAACGTACTGCAATGCCTGTAATGGCAAGTACGTTTAACCTTAAAATGATAGTTTTCTTCCACTGGCTAAGATAATGACCTTGGTGAGGTTGATGTTACCCACTGCTCCATGGGTCAGAGGTTGGTCTTACATAAATCTAGAAGGAAAAACTCTTGGTTCAGGTATTGAAAAATTATTGAAATGGTATGTGAATTCAGTTGAAGGACTATGGTTCCATAGAGCATGTTGTTGAGGCCCCCTTGAATGAGAAATGATAGAATCAAACAGAATCACATAGTCCTCAGTCTTACCATTCAGTAAGCATTAGTGTGCTATGAGGTGTACTCAGAGCTATATTGCTGGAACACAAAATACACATCAGGAATGATATAAGGAATTTTTCTTAATGAGTTGGGAAGCAATGATTACTTTGAATGACAAAACCCTAAACTATAAAACATACTAAGCCACTGTGTTTAGTTGTGTACTAGTGTTAAATATCAACATTTTTTTAAATGGCCACCCTCACCCTAATAGTTGAAAATGACATCCAACTAAACTTTAGGAGCAGGTGGAATATTCCATTGAATGTTAGCAATTATATCTCCAAGTAATTATATATTCTTTACTCTTACAGATTGAATGTTTGTTTCCCTCCCAAAATTCATATGCTGAAATCCTAACCCCTGAGGTGAAGCCATTGGGAAGTGATTAGGTCTTAAGAGCAGAACAGTCACAAAAGGCATTAGTATACTTATAAAAGAGACCCCAGAGAACCCCCTCACTTCTTCCACCGTTTGAGGCCACATTGAGAAGATAGCCATCTATGAGCCAGGAAGGGGATCCTCACTAGACACCCAATCAGCCAGCAGTTGACCTCAGCCTTCCTAGCCTCCAAAGCCATGGGAAGTAAATATTTACAGTTTTTAAGTCATCCAAACTATGGTGTTTTCTTATATCTGTCCAAAGACTAAGACATTTTCTGAGAAATGTAAAGGGATTTTTAAAATTAGGGCATTCATGTTTGTAAGTAAACTTTTAAACTAATGGAATAATTGTTTTCTTTTAAAAATATATAAGATTTCATACATCCAAATGAGTGTTATCCAAACTAGTTGCCATGAGATCCCATGTACATCCAGTTGCAATTTTTTAATTTTTAGGTAGTGCACACATAAGGTAAACAAAACAAAAGGTACACAGTGAAATACTCATTGCCCTCAGTTTCTCAGTTCAACTCCCAGAGACAACTAGTATTATAAGTTTTGTATATATCCTTCCAGATATATTCTTCATATATGCAATCTTTTCTTTAATTTAGGAGATACATATTTTAACAGAATCAAAACAAAATTTTGCAGGCTGTTATTCCACTGCTGGTACAATACCTTGGGCAAATTTCTATGTCCGTGAATAGAGTTCTACAAATCTTTTTGTTTTTGTATTTGTAGTAAACTTTATCAAAAAATGTACAAGTTAAAATATATAGCTAGATGAAATAGCACAATGTGAACACACTCTGGTGACCAGTGCCCAAGTCAAGAGGTTATCTTTTTGTTCCTTGCTTTCTAAACTTTATACCTTTTCTGTCTTTTTCTTGACTTACTGTACTGGCCTGGGCCATTAGTACAGTGCTGAATAGAAGTAGACAACAGGCATCCTTGTCTCATTGCCAATTTAGAGAGAAAGCTTTCGCTATTTCACCATTAAATAAATCATTTGCTGTCAATTTTTGGCAAATATTCTTTGTAAGACTAACAAGTTCCCTTCTAGTGCTAGTTTGCTCTAATTGTTTATCATGAACAGTTTTTTTTAAGTTATTTACTTTGAGAGAGAGTAAGAGCACACCAGTGGGAGAGGAGCAGAGAGAGAGGGAGAGAGAGAATTACAAGCAGGCTTCATGCTGTCGGCACAGAGCCTGACATGAGGCTCAAACTCATGAACTGTGAGACCATGACCTGGGTTGAATAAAGAGTTAGATGCCTAACTGACTGAACCACCCAGATACCCCTATCATGAATAGGTTTTAAATTGTAGTAAGTGTTTCTTCCACATTTACTGAGATGATTATATTATTTTTCTCCCTTATTCTATTAACATGGTAAATTATATTGAATTGGTTTTCGATGTTAACTCAATCTTGAATTCCTGAAATAAACCCAGCTTTGTTGAGACATACTCTAAATTCTTCTCCAAAGTGGCTGTATTAACTTCTATTCTCAGCAATATCAGTCAGTTTATGTATTCCCTACTCTTAAAGCCAATAATTGATGTTTTAAGACTTTTTAAAAATTTGCCAAATAGAGGAAGGGAAAAAAAGTATCTCATTCTTGTTTTAATTGAAAGTTCCTAGAGGCTGGTGAGGTTAAGCATCATTTTATATACTTAGTGGCCATTTGTAGTTCCTCTTTTGTGAATTACCCATTCATATTTTCTGCTGTATTTCTTCTGAGTAGTTTCCCTTGGCTGTTGGTGTATAGGAGTTCTTTATAAATGACACAATTTTCTTCTTTTAGCTTGACAGATTTTTAACTGGATTTACATAAATTTTAAATTTTGAGGTCAAATTTACCAACCTTCCTTTTCCTTTTTGTGGCTTGTCTAAGAATGCACTCCCTAACTCAAGTTCATGAAGATATTCTGTTTTTTTTCTAACAACTTTGTAGTTTTGTATTTTACTTTCTTTTAATCCACATGGAATTCATTTGTAGAAGTGCCATGAGGTGTCTTATTCATTTTATAGTCACTCAGTATTCTTTCATTGACTATTTTTAACTCTAAATTATTCTGAATGCATTTCAATAATCAAGTCTATATCAAAGGAACATGTTTTAATATACCAAAATAAAAGGATTTTTTTTAGTTAAGTGGAACTATGAGTGTTTAGTGCCTTTAAATTTTTTTTTAATGTTAAGATTGTATACCACTTAAGATATTGACAGATGAATGTCATAGACTGAGGAAAATTTCAAATATAATATTTTATAAATGTTTTGTTGGCATTGCATGAAAGTGAATGTTAATATCTGTTCTAGCCAAGATTTTCAGAAACCTTGTGATAGAATTTTAGTTCAAAACTAGCATAAGCAAGTAAGTACCTTCTTGGCTCATGTAAGTAAAAATTCCAGGAGCACAGTACCTTCAGGGATGCTTAGATCCAGGCAGGGATCTGAATGAACCAGGTAGACAGGAGAGCTTCAAACTGCCAGACTAGCTCAGAACCCAAAGAAAGGAAGCAGGCTTTTTTGGTTCCTTAAGCAGAAGACTCCTGGGACAGATTCTGATTACACCCCAGTTTGGGTCTCATATCTGTTCCTGACACCTCAGCTGTTGCCCATGGGACAGAGAACATTGGCCAGGCCTGGGACACATGCCATACTGGAATGGTGGACAGTTTGATGAGGCCCACCTAAGCCAGATAGGATGGACTACAACTGGAAAGAGAGATTCTGCTACCAGAAGCTGGAGTGAGGGGTTATGGGTGCACAACCATAAATGTCCACTGTGCTCTCATTTCTCTTTGGAAGAGATGATGTCTTTTCTTAGACACACACAGTCTTGACTATATTTTAGTCCATTGTGCTTTTTATACTAGGTACAGTCAATGAAACTCTGTCTTACTCTGTAATCTTGGGTCTTCTAACATATATTATTGTGCAGTTTAAGGTACTGATAAATTTTATGGTGTTTTAAGCCTTTCAGGAGGTGGGAGGATACCAGGAGCTAGTGAATAAATACCCATATAGTAAGCCAGACCCAATCCATGAAGGAAATTGGAATGCCAAGCCAGAGTGTTTTACTCCTCGCCTGGATTTTTTCCATATCTTCCGAGATCCCATCACTGGAGACCTCCCGTGGCCTGGAATCGTTTTTGGCATCTCCACTCTCTCTTTATACAACTGGTGCACTGACCAGGTAACTAGACACCACGGCGCAGTGGAAGTGACTGCATTGGAGGCTAGTGGTTCTCAGTGCATTCTAGGCTTTACCAGTCTCTACAACTACAGGCAGCAGTGGGCCTGTCTGCATTTAGTGATCAGGTTTCCCTTCCAGTCTTTACTTATTGCCTGAAGAACTTAATAAGAAATTCTTTTTAAAAGGAATTTCACTCACAGTCCCATTATAACCCATCAACTGTTTCCATTGTTTCCTTCTTCCCATCATTATTGCATAAAAAACATGTCAGTTTTCCCTAACCAACTCTATAAATTAAATGTGACCAAGCACTATTTCAGTTGGATTTTTTTTAAGGACTAAAACTTAGTCTAAAAATTATATGGCTCACTATCAATAGTAGCTCATTAAATAAATTGTGAAATATTCACATGGTTCAAAGGCAATAAAGAAATGAAAAGAAAGAGCTATACACAATAACATGGATGAATCTTCACAGCTTGATGCTAGACACAGAAGGCTAGGCACTGCTTGTTTACATTTTTATAAAGTTTAACACAGGCAGTGCTACCTTGTGTCATTTGCCAAGTACATAGTAATTGGTACCTAGTAATTGGAAAAAATATATATGTATGTATATATATTCTGTATATATAAAGGCAAGGAAGAAATAAAGTAGTCATGAAAGCAGTCATATCTGGAGCAAGGGAATGGGTTGCGATGAAAAAAAGTCACAAGAAGCAGCATTATTCAAAATTACCATAAGGTGGAAACATCCCAGTGTTCACCCACCAGTGAATTAATAAACAGAAAGTGTATCCATTTGTGGGAATATTATTCATCCATAAAAAGGAATGAAGTACAAACACATTCTACAACCTGGATGGATCTTGAAAAACACTATACTAAGCGGAAAAAGGCTGACACAAAGATCACCTAGAGTATGATTCCTTTTATATGAATGTCAGAGTAGGCAAATCCATTAGAGCTGGAAATCCAGTTAATGCTTTCCAGGGGCCGGGAGAGAAGGAATGGAGGGAGATAGTTTAATGGATGTGGATGTTCTTCAGGAGTGATGAAAAAGTTTTGAAAGTAGAGAGAGGTGCTAATTGCATAAGACTGAGAATGCACTGAATGCTACTAAATTGTTCACTTTAAAATGGTTAAGTATATATTATGTGAATTTCACCTCAACTTTGGGGGGGGGAAAAGAGCCACAGAGCGGCCTCTGGGGTACCTGCAATGTTTCACCTCAGTTTGGATGGTTGTTATATTGTATGTGCTACAGTGTACTTCATATGTTATAACACAACAGACAAAAAAGGTTTAAACATCTTATGGAAGAAGAAAATGCTGCAAATCACTAACCCAAGTTTGAAACTGAGCAACAAAGGGTGAGAACTTGCTAAGCCATTTTTAATCTACATATTTAATCTACCATATTTAAACATCTACAAGGTAGCAACAATAAAAATGGTTTGAAATATCCAAGAATAGACACACACAGGCTAATGGAACAGAATAAAGAGGTCAGGCAGATTTATGTACTTATAGGAATTTTTTTTAATTTTTTAATGTTTTTTAATTTATTTTTGAGAGACAGAGAGACACAATGTGAGCAGGGGAGGGTCAGAGAGAGAGGGAGACACAGAATCCGAAGCAGGCTCCAGGCTCTGAGCTAGCTGTCAGCACAGAGCCTGATGCGGGGCTCGAACTCACAAACTGCGAGATCATGACCTGAGCCAAAGCTGGAGAGCCACCCAGGCACCCCAATAGGAATTTAATATGTATCTAAGGAGGCTTCAGAAATCAATAGGGGTGTGAGGCACCTGGATGGCTCAGTAAGGTGAGGATGCAGACTTGATCTCAGGGTCATGAATTCAAGCCCCAAGTTGGGCATGGAGCCTAACTTAAAAGAGAAAGAGAGAGAGAGAGAGAGAGAGAGAGAGAGAGAGAGAGAGAGGGAGAGTGGGAGGGAGGGAGATTGGGAGGGAGGGAGGAAGAAATGTGGGAGATACATGCTCCTTGTTAGAAAAGTAGTTGTTGGAGTGCCTGGGTGGCTTAGTCAAGCATTTCAGCTCAGATCATGATCTTACAGTTCACGAGTTTGAGACCCATGTTGGGCTCTGTGCTGACAGCTCAGAGCCTGGAGCCTGCTTCAAATTCTCTGTCTCCCTCTCCCTCTTAAATTAAGAGAGGGAGACAGAGCCCCTCCTCTTCTCATGTTCTGTCTCTCTCTCTTAAAAATAAATAAGCATTAAAAAATTTTTTAAAATTTAGTTGTTAGAAAACCAATGGACTATCTGGAGTAACAAACCTTCACCCCCACCCAGCACTTAGTACAAAGGTAGACTTCAGGTGGGTTAAAGACATAAATGTGGAAAGTAAAACTATGCATCTAAGGACAGGTAACAGAATATTTTTAAGACAGAGCGGGAAGTACAAATCATACTGATTTGATCACATTACCTGTAAGTACTTTTTAATTTATTTTTTACTTTTTTTTAAAGTTTAGTTTTGAGAGAAAGAAAGCGTGCTCATCAGCACATGAGCAGGGAAGGGGCAGAGAGAGAGGAAGGAAGAGATAATCCCAAAGGAGAGAGAGAGAATCTGGTCAGCATAGATCCCAACACAGGGCTTGAACCCATGAACTTTGAGATCATGATCTGAACCAAAACCAAGAGTTGGATGCTTAACCGACTAAGCCACCTAGGGGCCTATACATATAAGTA
Organism: Suricata suricatta; assembly: GCF_006229205.1. Taxonomy (NCBI): domain Eukaryota; kingdom Metazoa; phylum Chordata; class Mammalia; order Carnivora; family Herpestidae; genus Suricata; species Suricata suricatta. The sequence continues at coordinate 70,727,130 of NC_043713.1, forward strand.
CTTTTTAATACAGAGTAGCATAGACAAAGTTGACAGATGACAGATTAAAGAAGATTATTGGATTTATCATGAATAAGAAACAATAGCAAATCCACAAGAGAAAGGAGCTCCAACAGAAATGTGGGCAAAAGATAATGGCAGGCAATTTATAAAAAAGGAAATTCAAACAAGCATAGATTATAACAAGCATATAACTCAGAGTTATCGGGTAAGTACAACTTAAAACCACAAGGAGACTGGCCAAAATAGGAAGATTGATAATGCCAAGTGTCAGGGAGAATGTGATGTTTAAGGACCCTCATGCAGGGGCTCCTGGGTGGCTCAGCTGGTTAAGCACCCAAGTTCTTGGTTTCAACTTAGGTCACGATCTCACGGTTTCATGAATTTGAGCCCTGAATTGAGCTCCGTGTTGACAGCGTGGAGCCTGCTTGGGATTCTGTCTCCCTCTCTCTCGGCCCTTCCCCACTCACACTGTCTCTGTCTGTCTCTCAAAAACAGCAACAAAACTCTCATGCACTTGGTGGAAGTATAGGCTGGTGTAATCTGTTCTGGAGAGTAATCCAGCAGTATTTTATAAAAGTAAGTATATTGTACTCTGAGCTAGCAGTGGTGTTCCTCAGAAGCTACCTAAAAAATCCCCATGCAAGTCCGTGAGGGACTGTGTATACAACATTGATCACAGTGTTGGTTGTGCTGGTTATTCCGAAGTGGGTAGATAACCTGGCAAAGGGGCAGTAAGACTGTGGAATACTCTGCAGTCCTGGGAGCAATGGACTAGATGACACGTAGCAACACTAATAGGTCTTTAAAATGTAGTGAGTGGAAAGATAAGAAATGAGATCCAGAGCACAATACACGGGTATTTTCTATAATATAGCTCTGAGGTTTTAAAAATTTGTATCCTTGCCAATATATTTATTATGTGTTTATTGATCTTTCTATATTTTTCTTTTCAATTTCTTCTACAACTTTAACAGTTGCTCCTGACCTCCACTTCTAACAATAGGTAAACTAGATTTCCTGACTAACTAAATTTTGTATTTCTATTGGGTAAAATGTAACAAATATCTTTTTGTAGTCATAGCAAAGCTCATAAGAAAGGAAGAAAATCTCTATCAGCCAAAAAAACGGAGTAGTGAACTCAAAAGAGTTAAGCTGAGGGGCACCTGGGTGGCTCAATTGGTTAAGCGTCTGACTCTTGATTTTGACTCAGGTCGTGATCTCACGGTTGGTGAGTTTGAGCCCCACATTGGGCTCTGCACTGACAGGGTGGAGCCTGCTTGGGATTTTCTCTCTCTCCTCTCTACCCCTCCTTTACTCATACTCATTCTCATTCTCTCTCTCTCTCTCTCTCTCTCTCTCTCTCTCTCTCTCTCTCTCTCTCAAAAATGAATAAATAAATAAACATTTCAAAAAAG
>NC_043713.1:70728647-70738296 GCF_006229205.1 Suricata suricatta
AAAAAAAAAAAAAATCACAGAATCTCAAGCAGAAATAATTTACAAATCCACAGAAAGAAATGGAGTGAAACCAGAATAAAGTTCAGAACATCAAAGACAAGGAAAAGATTTTGAAAAGTACCTAAGAGGAAAGATTACTGATAAAAGAAGACAGTTATCCCAACAATAGGCTGCTCAGCAGCAACCATGTAATCCAAGGCAGAGGAGTAAAATTTTCAAAGGCATTGAGAAAAATGTCACCTCTAAAGTACATGCCCAGCTAAAGTATTATTCTTGACCTACGGCAAAATCAAGACTTAGCCTTCCCTGAGGAAGGACTGAAAGATGCACATTTTAAAAAAAAAGGAAATACTCATGAGCAAGAAAAATAGCAAAGATGTTGACAGATCCTGAGCAAACGGGCTGAAAAATAATAATTACAAATACAGGAAGTGAAAAACAGGACAAAACTTAAATATTAGACCACAGTTTGGAATTAAATCTGTCTGTGGACTCTGAATTGTTCAGAAGGGTGGGGATGTTGATTTACTTTAGACTTGAAGTATCTATGTGAAAATTTTAAGAGTCATTATTAAATACACAGAAGTAGAATACATAATTTCTAACTAGTAAAGAAAGTGACTTAAAATGTTTTACTAGAAGGAAGCAAACAAACTGAAGGAAGGAAAATTGTTAACTTTGGCCCATCACCATTTTTAAACAATAGTCCACTCTTTGCCCCACTTTGTAATATAGGACAATGTACAAAAGTCTTAGGACTTTCTACATAGTTGATGTACTGCCTTTCTGGTCACCCTTGCCTCAGAATGAGAGCCGGATTTCTGTCCTTGCCCTCCTCCTTCATCCCCTAGCTTGAGAGCCTGGCTCTTCGGTGCGCAGAGCTAAGCAAAGACCAAAAAATGCAGCCTGGCTGCCCATGCACACCTGCTCCGCGGAAGCCCGCATTCACTGAGAGGCCAGCAACAGGGTACAGTGGACCTCCCGAGAAACAGTACCTGTTGCATGAGGAGGCCCTCTCTGGGGCTCTTCCTTTTATTATTAAAATGATGCATTTGGAAAATAAAGAAAACATAAAGAAGATGACCATCCTGCCTGCTAATTTTACCATGCCGGGATTAACCACTATTACCATGTCAGTTTGTTCCTGTGCACTTTTTTCTAGGTATAGAGTCATGGTGTACAGCCTGCTGTTGAATCCTGTATGCCTTTTAGTTACCATCACACTGCATGCAGCTTTTACATTATCTAAATATTCTTCTGAAACCTACTTTGAGCACATACATAATACTGTGTTGTTGTGATGCACTGGACCATGTCTTTATGTGCTTTCTTAAGTGCCTCTCCACCTGCCAGCTGTAGCGTTCTGTTGGGCCTGAGTGCACACTGCTTCTTATGGCAGGAGCACCATGAAATGGGTCGTGAAGCCTCTCTGAGGAGATTTTGCATTTTAAAGGTCTGTACTAGTTCATTTCAGTTCAGACAAACGAAGTTGGTCCTACTTCTGAAAATTTGGTGCCGGGGATCCTTTGCTTTGATTAATGTCACAAGGGCTCTCTTCCTTCTGCCCGGCAGGGACAGTCTGTGGCCTCTAGGAGGGAGACTCGTCCTTGCCAGGGGACAGTTCGTAAGCACTGTGCCTCAGTAATTGGTTTGCAGTGCTAACAATGAGGCCAAGGTCATGCACACCATTCCTGTCCCCTGAGGCAATTGTGCACGAAGCAAAACATGCTCATAGTCACATGCATCTCCTCTGGCCCTGCCTGCCCTGAAGATGCCTGGATGACTAGGGTGAGCAGCTTATCAAAAACCCACCAGAGGGCACATACTGCGGCTGCAGCAGGTCACAGTTATCCTGTCTGTGCCGCGGTGGCCCAGGCTTGATACACTCTGATAGAGCCATCACCCCCTCACCCATCTGTGTTTCCTTGGCAGATTTTTGTCCAGCGATGCCTGGCAGGGAAGAACATTTCTCATGTGAGAGGGGGCTGCCTACTTTGTGGGTACCTGAAGCTGCTGCCCATGTTCAGCATAGTGATGCCGGGAATGATCAGCCGCATCTTGTTCCCAGGTAAATTCTTAATTCTGATGTGTTTACACTGCTCATCTTCCGTTTTCTTAGCATCAGGCCTCCCACAGTATTGGGAGGTGTTGAGATGCCCCCAGATTCCTTTCTAGGGAGCAGAGGGGTTCAGATTAGGGATGGTGCTGAACAGAAGTCGGGCAGAGACCATGGATATAGGCGGCAAGAGAGAAATTCCATGAGAGGAGTTCAGGCAGGAAAGAGCTGACCGATGCTCCATGCTGCTAGAGCCCAGTTCTCCGCCAGAGCTTGGAGGCACAATCTGCAGGAGACTTACTTGTCCCCTTTGCACTGACGCATCATCATGGCATGCACGTCTGTGTGCCAGGCACTGTGTTGGGGATCTCAAAGATGCTGTCACTGCTCACTCAGACCTTCAGGAGGGCTTGTCAGAGGGGGAGCTCGATGTAAACTCCCAAAGTGGGTCTGACTCAGGCCCACTTTCTTTCCACTAAATGCTATTAAAGCGTCTCTGTTTCCCTTAATGAGCTATCATAACGGTGTGGATGTATCTCATTCCCATTTCTACCTAGTTTTACTAGCTGTACTATCTCTTAAGGTACCAGGTTTGTTTATTCAATAAACCTTCATGGAGCACTTTCTCTGATAGGTGCAGCCACTGTGGCAGAGCAGGTGGCTTCCACGGGAGTCTTATGCTGCTGAGCTTTGACAAGGCCAAATAGAACGTAAAATACTTTTTATTGCTAAGTAGCATGTGCAGGAGACATCTCTAAGCCAAATTCATCCTTCATTCTGCCCCGAGGCATGCCTCTTTTTAATCCTAATTCCTTTCCACTTTTAACAGAGAGAAAGTCTTTGTTACAGCATTCCCAGATTTGGTCTTTGGCTGTCAGGTGGCATTTTGGGGTCTCATAGGTGATGCCTCCTCATAGTTAGGAAATGTACTGCTATGCTTTCTAGGACTCCAGAATTCTCTTCCCTGGGCTTTGTGGACTTGCCTCCCCACCCCACTCCACAGCACAGACCGTCCTGCTCACTTAAGAAGAAGACTTGGAAGAATCACACATATCTTGGACTCTAGAGAGGAAGCTACTTAGGGAGGGAGGAAAAGAGTGGGGAGTGGGCCTCAAGAACCCAGACTCTCTCCAGCCTTCTGACCAAGGGGTGAACAGAGTTGATGGAATGCACTGATGGAGAGCCATTGGGTAAGAAGAACCAGGAACCATGTGTCCCTAGTTCTCAGAAATGGCCAGATCCATCTATCCATTTGCACATTTACACATTTATCCAGGTGTATAAAGCCAGAAAGCCATTTATCATGGAAGCTTGGCACCTGTCCATGTTCTTGGAAGAATATGCTTTTTCAAGAACCCAAATGCTCTTGGCCCTAGATTCTGGGTCTCTCCCCTGGCCAGAGCTGGGGGTCAGACACTGCCAGCTGCCAAGGTGTGGTTCTCGAAATCTGGTTTTCCGTGTAGGGCCCTATATTATCTGGGGCCCTTGGTTGAACATATTCCCTTTTTAGCTCCTCTTCCTTCAGAACTAGTGTCATCCTCAGGCCATCTAGTGGCAAGGTGGTCACCAGCAGCATCAGGCCTCCATCCCACCAGCTCAACAACACCCACCAAGTATTTCCTTTCCCTATAGTTCTGGCAAAAATTCCGGAGGAGTCTTAGTGAACTCACTTGAGTGATAGGGACCAGTCATTGTAGCCAAGAGGAAGGAACTTCCAGAATGGCCAGGCCTGGCTCCTGGGCCCTTCCTATACCACCCCAGGTGTCACAGAGGTTCTGTTACCCAAAGCAGAAGGCAGGGAGAGTGGGCAGATATAAATGGATGCAGCTGCCCCCTTGAGATTTTTAATCAAGTTTAGTCTTAGTCTTCCTCAAGACCTTTGGTAACCAGTGCTTAAGCTCCATAGCTGTCCCTAGTAAATGGCTTGCCCCATAAACTGGGGCAATAACCTGCTTCTTTGTCATAAAAGTTGATTTGTTTTGGGTAACTTTATATCAGATGGTAACTTTATATGCTTAATTTAAGCTCTTGAAGGACATATCCCATTCACTCCCTTTATTTCCCTTTGTCCAAAATTCCTGAATACTCTGAAAATTCCCAAATACTCTGAAATAACACTCCTGTGAGGGCTAAGCAAGTAAGGTTATGAGTTGTTCACGCATTAGTATGTGGATGAATAATCTGTCTGCTTTCCTGACACCTAGAGTGGTCACTGAAAGGCATGTCCAGGCCATATCCCATGCTTGGGGTCAAGCAGTGAGGTGGTAGTAGCCCTGATTCACCTGGCTCCTAGGTGTCTAATTCCCAGCCCTTGCCTCTACCCCCAGCTCCTGAGGAGTGAGCCTCCTGAGGAGGATCATCAAGTGGAGTGGTCACGGTAGACCAATCTGACATCTACATAGGACTTTGCTATGTACTAATTTGCTTCCCTTCCCTTCAACTCAGATTCTAGAGCTCTAAGGCCAACATGTTGGTGTGATTGTTATCTTCCTTGGCAGATAAAGTGGCATGTGTTGTACCTTCAGTATGTGAGAGGTTCTGTGGCACAAGAACTGGTTGCAGCTCCATCGCCTACCCGGTGCTGGTAGTAGAGCTGCTGCCCAAAGGTAAGAGATGGGCTCTGCCATGGAAACCACATCCTCTATGTCCCTTTGGGAGCCTGTGCCCTCAGGCTTTAAGTGGATGGTGAGGAGTGCGGAAGCTGGGAGTGGTTTATCTACCGCCGATCTTTCTGGGTGGAATGTTGTTTGTGAAGTAGGGGGGACATTAGTGATGTAGATGGAGCGTTGCTTGCCCTGAGGGAAGGAGCCAGGCCTCCTCCCTCTTCATCTCTCACACACTCACACAAGGTATGCATGCTCTCAGAGGCACAGCCCTGGCCCATGATTTGCATTGTTTACTTCCCTTGTTTGGCTCCCATCTTTCTTTCCTCACTCATTCCACTGGAGGGCTCCACTCTGTGCTAGGTGGTGTCCTAAGCAATGAGAAGGCAGAGATGATGCCTTATGTCCAGTGGTGGTCAGGGAGATGGGCAGTTCACCAACAGTGAGATGGCTTTCACTACAAATTGAAAGTGAGTCTATGCATTCATCTCAGCTGTTTCCCCAAATCCTATGGAGATGGCCAAAAAAACAGTACCATTTTTAAAATCCCTTATTAGCTCTAAAGATCAGTAAGAGCTCTAGAGATCAAAGTTAAGATATTTCTGTAAAATCCAATAGAGATGGAGTCTGACAGAGGGAAACACCGACCATTGCACAGTTTAGGAAGGAAGTTGTCCAGCTTCTGCAGCTGACCCCATCCTAAAGCACCCAGGGCTTCAAGTGAGGATCAGCTGCAGGGCACCTGAGGGAGGCAGATGCAAAGATACCAGTCTTTGCCTGGCTTGTAGCCCACAGAATACAGCAGGGACCTTGCTGCTGTGGGCCTCCAGCTCAGGCCCCAGTTAAGCCTCAGGCTCTCCCATCAACACATAGAAATCATTCTACAGAGTAAAGTCCCTGCAGTATGGTAGCATTTCAGGTGAAAATATTGGATTGTTATGTTAATAGCTCACATTTTATGAGTGCTTGCTCTCTGTTAACCCATCTGCTTAACTTAATCTGAACCACAGCCGTATGCGATATTACTTTTATGCCCACTTAAGAGATGAGGACACTGAGGCACAAGGAGTCACATCCCTTGCCTCCAGTCAGAACCTTCTCTGAGCCGCAGGCTTCTCATCTGTTAAAATGGGTTAGCAGTGGAGTCCATCTCACAGGGCTGTAGGTAAGATGGTACAGGCTAATGCGCAAGGAAATATTCTGGCACAAAATAACCACTCAAGAGATATTAACTCTCATTATTATGTAAAGACACAGCAGGAAACTAGTAAGTCTTATCACAAAGCAAGGACAAATATAATGTTTTAATCTGTCTTAGATGGAATGCCGCTCCAAATAAAATTTGAGTGTTTTTTGTATGAGAAAATGTAGTATATAGAAAAGTGCCTTAGGAGGCCCAAGGCCTCTCCTGGCATGGCCAGAGAGCTGGTGGTCCAGGAAATGTCCCTTCTCTTCTAGGCGTTCAGGGCTTGATGCTGTCCGCACTATGGGCCTCTCTCATGTCCTCCCTGGCTTCTAGTTTCAACTGTGCCAGCACCCTGTTCACAATGGACATCTATACCCTGATCCGGCCTATGGCCACTGAAAAGGAGCTCATGGTAACAGGAAGGTGAAGGATGTCTCTAACCACACTAGTTTCTGCTGTCAGTGAAAACAATGCCCACCGGAAGTGATTATGTGGAAAAATTAGGCTATCCTACTCTATATAGAATTTTGTTTAAATACAGTATGGTTGTACTTTTTTTGCTCCAATTTTGCAATGAGGATGTATTGTTTTTAAAATCACAAGAGGAGCCTGGGTGGCTTAGTCAGTTAAAATCACAAAGAAACTTGTTTCCATTTGAGAAAAAAATAAGTAAATATCACGATGATAAAAAAAATGCTAGCAAAGTTTAATGCACCTTCCTCAAAGAGTCTTTGGGAGAAAATTTACATAATTATCTCATTGTCTCATTTAGTCCTCATGACAACCTTTGAAGGTAAGTTTTACTGTTCTTGTTCTCATCACGTCAATCAATGAGAGGAAAGTGGCTCAGAGAAGGAAATTGGTCTACCTGAAATCATAAGTAAGTAAGTAAGAGAACCTGTCCATCTCAGGGCCGTGCTGTTAACCATGATGCCACATGGCACCATGCTAGGCATGGGGTGGGGGATGCATATGTGTAAAACATGGTCCCTGTCTTTGGTCCATAGGGTTTCACATTGGCTGCCCACAGACCACATCTTGCACACACACATTGAACTTGGCCTACATTACATCTAAAATACTTCTGGGGAGCCTGGGTGGCTCGGTCAGTTGGCTCCTGATTTCAGCTCAGGCCATTATCTCACTGTTCATAGATCTGAGCCCTGCATTGGGCTCTGCACCAACAATACGGAGTGTACTTGGGATTCTCTTTCTGGCTCTCTCTCTGCCCTTTTCTCTCACTCTCTCTCAAAATAAATAAATAAACTTTAAAATAAAATACTTCCTTTATCTCATATCAAGGTACATACTGTTCACTTATTTTATGTGTGTAACCCCTACATTTGAGTTTGCTTTTATATTGTAATTAGCATTCCATACTTTAAAACCACTTTTATGAGAATTTTAGGAAAGAGATTACCAGTTTTATTTAAATTGTTATAACACTGGGGGAAAAAAAGGAACAATTAAATTCATTTTATGAAACTCAAGAAATTTATGCCCAAACCTAACAAATATAGCACACAACAATTACAATTAAGCTTATTCATTTGTCTATTTATTTAACATTTTATTTATATTTTTAAAGTCAACTCTGTGTCCAATATGGAGCTCGAATTCACAACCCCAAGGTCAAGTTGCATGCTCCACGAACTAAGCCAGGAACCCTAAACTAATCTCACTTTTAAATACCAATGCAAACATTATAAATAAAATATTAAACACAGATCCAACAATATATTAAAAAAATGTTAGGGAAAATGGTATCTCATTACCAACTGGGACTTTTTTTCCAAAAATATAAGATAGTTTGATATTAGGAAATGTATTACTATAACTCACCATATTAAAATATCAAGAGAGTACAATCATGTGTATTTATTCCCAGACGATGAAAAAGTATTTGGTAAAATGGGTAACTTTCCACATGGTAAGACATACCTGTATCACCCTGAAAGTCAACATCATGACTAATGAAGGAACTGGAAAGGAAGAGGCAAAATGCCCTTCCTTACCACTATGTTTATATTAATAATACAAAAGAAGACCAACAGGTAAAGTTGGAATTAAAAAATAAGTATCTGAGGGCACCTGGGTGCCTCAGTCAACTCTTTTGGTTTCAGCCCAGATCATGATTTCACGGTTTGTGAGTTCAAGCCCCACACTGGGCTCTGCGCTTACAGTGCAGAGCCTGGTTGGGATTCTCTCTCTCTCTCTCTCTTTCTCCCTCTCTCTCTCTCTCTCTCTCTCTCTGCCCCAACTTATGTTCTCTCTCCTACCCCCCAAAATAAATAAATAAACTTTAAAAACAAGAAAAATAAATATCTAAAATTAAGAATTCAGTGGATGGATTAACAATTGATTGGCTATAGAATTGATATAATTAATGGATTGGCAATAGATCAATTGACAATATCAAAAATGAAACATTCACACATATACATGGAATGCAATCATAATAATAATATATATATCATTTAGAATCAGAAAGAGGAATAATTTGGGTAAAAGCAACTTTGAAAAGACAATGGCCAGAATTTTCCAAAACTGATGGATAGTTACCCAGAGAGTCAAGAAGCTCCACAAATTATGAGTAGGATAAATATAAAGGAAACCATACCAGACTATATTATAGTAAAAGTGCTGAAAATTACTCTCTACAGAGAGCAGCCAGAGGAAAATAAATCACATAACCTTCAAAAGAGCACCAAAGAGATGGATAGCAGAATCTCTAACAGAAATTATAAAAACCAGAGGATAATGGAATGACATCTTCAAGTGCTAGGGGAAAAAAACCTGCCAACCTAGAGTCCAACAAACATCAAAAATATTCTCCAAAATGAAGGTGAAGTAAATATATTTTCAGACAAATGCAAGTTAAAATAATTTATTACATTAGATTTTCACTCTAAGAAATACCAAAGGGAGTTCTTCAGGCTAAAGGGAAATAATCCAGGTAGAAGAATTGAACTTCAGAAAAGAATGAACAGCACCAGAAAGGGGAAATAAGTGGTAAATATAAATGAATATTAGCTCTTGACAACATCAATAAGAAAAAAAAGACTATGGGATTTATAACATATGGAAGCAAAATATAATAATAGCAGAGAAAATGAACAGAGGCTAAGTGGAACTTAATTATTCTCAGGTTCTAGAATTATTTGGGATGTGGTAAAAGGAAAACTTGTACCAGACTATGATATATCAAGGGTGTGTGATCTAATCTCTAGACTAAGCAATAAAAGAATAGTTCAAGAAAGTTTAACTGACAACTTGTTTAAAGGAAAATATGGAATAGCTAATAAAATATTGATTAGCCTCCCAAAAATCAAAAGGATAAAAGAACATAAAAGGCATGACAAATAAAACATAATAGGATGGCACATATAAACCCAAATGTACAGTAAGTTTATTAAATATAAGTAGACTAAATACCTGAGTTAAAACATTAAGGTCATCAGACTCTTATCTAAAAAAACAACAACTATATTCTACTTAGAAGAGACACCTCTTTTCCAGTCTTATTGGGGTAATAATTGACATAGAAGTTTAAGGTATACAACGTAAGTTGGTATATACAGCAAATAAAATTTGGTAGATATTGCACAATGATTACCACAACACATTTAATTAATATCCATCACCACACATAGGTACATATTTTTTCCTGTGATGAGAATTTTTAAAATCTACCATCCTAGCAACTTTCTTTTTTTTTTAACAGACAAAAGTCATATTTTATTAGCTTAAACGTTTAAGCTCAAATTTGTAACAACTCTTTTTTTTTCTTTTTTTTCTTTTTTT
>NC_043713.1:70738396-70776178 GCF_006229205.1 Suricata suricatta
ATTGCTGCTATGAACATTGGGGTACATGTGCTCCTATGCATCAGCATTTCTGTCTCTCTTGGGTAAATCCCCAGCAATGCTATTGCTGGGTCATAAGGGAGTTCTATGGATAGTTTTTTGAGGAACCTCCACACTGTTTTCCAGAGCGGCTGCACCAGTTTACATTGCCACCAATAGTGTATGAGGGTGCCCATCTCTCCACACCCTCTCCAACATCTGTAGTCTTTTGCTTTGTTCATTTTAGCCACTCTGACTGACGTGAGGTACTATCTCAGTGTGGTTTTGATTTGTGTTTCCCTGATGATGAGTGATGTTGAGCATCGTTTTATGTGTCTGTAGGCCATTTGGATGTCCTCTTTGGAGAAGTGTCTGTGTTGTTAGCTATAATCCCCATGCTCTACATTGCATCCTCAGAAATGGTTTTTCTTATAACCGGAAGCTTGTACTTTTTATTTTTTTATTGTTTTTTCTCCATAATATTTTATTGTCAAATTGTTTTCCATACAACACCCAGTGCTCTCCCCCTAAGTGCCCTCCACCATCACCACCACCTCTTTTCCCCCCTCCCCCTTCCCCCTCAACCCTCAGTTCATTCTCAGCATTCAATAGTCTCTCAAGTTCTGCATCCCCCTCTCTCCCCAACTCTCTCTCCCTCCTCCGTTCCCCCTGGTTCTCCATTAGGTCTCTCTTGTTTTCCTGCTAGACCTATGAGTGCAAACATATGGTTTCTGTCCTTCTCTGCCTGGCTTACTTCACTCAGCATGACACTTACTTCCTTTATCCATTTCTTCCATACCCTCTTCACCTCGGGCAGCCTCCAATCTGCTGTCTATTTCTAGGAGTTTGGTATTTTTAGATTCTACCTGTAAGTGAGATCATACAGTATTTGTCTCCCTCTGTCTGATTTATTTCACCTAGTCCTTAAGGTCCATGCATATTGTCACAAATGGCAGGATTTCTTTCCTTTTTTAGGTTGAATAATATTCCATTGTGTATCCATATCACATTTTCTTTATCCAAACATCTGTCAGTGGACACTTAGTTTCCATGGCTTAGCTACTGTAAATAAAGCTGCAGTGAACCTGAGGATACAGATATCCTTTCATAACAGTGATTTTGTTTCTTCCACATACATACCCACAAGTAGTATTGCTATATTATTTGGTAATTTAATTTTTAATTCTTGAGGAACCTCCATACTATTTTGCATAGTGGCTACATCGATTTGCATTCCAGCATACAGTATACAAGGGATCCCATTCCTCTGCATCCTCATCAATACTTAGTATTTGTTATCTCATGCCTTTTTGATAATGGTTATCCAGCAAGTAGGAGATGAGAGTTCACTGTGGTTTTGATTTGCATGTCCCTGATGATTAGTGATGTTGAGCACATTTTCATGTACCTAGGGGCCATTTGAAAACCTTCTTTGGGAAAAAAATCTATTCAGGTCTTTTGCCCAGTTTTTAAAAAATGTTTATTTGAGAGAGAGAGTGTAAATGGGGGAGAGGAGCAAAGGGGGAGAGAGAAAGACGGGGGGGGTTGAGGGAGGGAAGGAGGGAGAGAGAACCTTAACCAGGCTCCACACTCAGCATGGAGCCTAACACAGGCCTCAATCCCATGCCCCTAGGATCATCACCGGAGTCGAAATTGAGTTGGACACAACCAACTGAACCACCTAAGCACCCCTGCTCAGTTTTTAATTGGATTATTTGAAATATTTTCTATTTTGTTTTGCTATTGATTTCTATGAGTTCCTTACATATTTTGGATATTAATCCCTTACCAGATGTGAGGTTTGCAAATATTTTCTCCCATTCTGTGGTTGCCTTTTCATTTTGTTGTTTCTTTTACTGTGCAGAAGCTTTTTAGCATGACTTAGTCCTACTTGTTTATTTTTGCTTTTGTAGCTTGAGATTGTGGAGTCATACCCAAAAAACAATTGCCAAAACCCATGTCAAGGAGCGTGTTTCCTATGTTTTCTCCTAAGAGTTATAGTTTCAGGTCTCGTATTTAAGTCTTTAATCCATTTTGAGTTATTTTTTGTGAATGATATAAAATAGGGATCTAGTTTTATTCTTCTACATGTGAATACCCTATTCTCCTGGGACAATTTATTGAAAAGACAATCTTTTCTTCACATTCTTGGCTCCTTTGTCTGATAATAGTTGACCATATTTGTATGAGTTTATTTCTGGACTTCCAATTCTGCTCTATTGGTTTTTGCATCTCTTTTTATTCCAGTACCATATTATTTTGATTACTATAGCTTTGTAATATAGTTTGAAATCAAGAAGTGGGATTCCTCCAGATTTGTCCTTCTTTTTCAGGATTGCTTAGGCTATTCAGTGTCTTTTGTCATTCCAAACAAATTTTAGGATTACTTTTTCTAGTTCTAAAAAAATGCCATTGGAATCTTGATAAAGAGTGCATTGACTCTACAGATGGTTTGGGGTAGTATGGACATTTTAACAATATTAATTCATATAGACCATGAGCACAAGATATCTTTCAGTTTATGTGTCTTCTTCAATTTCTTTATCAACATCTTAAGAGTTTTCAGAGTAGAAGTCTTTCACCTCCTTGCTTAAATTTATTCCAAAATTTTATTGTTTTTGATGCTATTGTAAATGGGTATGTCTTCTTTATTTCTTTTTCAGGTAACTCATTGTAAGCATATAGAAACACTACTGATTTTGTACACTATGTTGATTTTTTAAATTTATTAAAAAATTTTTATTGTTTATTATCAAGTTGGTTTTCATATAAGACCCAGTGCTCTTCCCCACAAGTGCTCTCCTGCATGTCCATTACCCCCCTTCTCCTTTCCCTTCCCCTTCAGCCCTCAGTTTGTTTCAGTATTCAAGAGTCTCTCATGATTTGCCTCCCTCCCTCTCCTTAACTCTTTTCCCCCCATCTCCTCTCCATGGTCCTCTGTTAAGTTTCTCCTGTTAGACTTACAAATGAAAACATATGGTATCTGTCCTTCTCTGCCTGACTTATGTCACTTAGCATGACACCCTTGAGGTCCATCCACATAGCTATGAATGGCCAGATTTCATTCTTTCTCATTGCCATGTAGTATTCCATTGTATAGATAAACCACATCTTCTTGATCCATTTGTCACTTGATGGACATTTAGGCTCTTTCCATGATTTGGCTATTGTAGAAAGTGCCGCTATGAACATTGGGGTACATGTACTCCTATGCATCAGCACTCCTGCATCCCTTGGGTAGATCCCCAGCAGTGCTATTGCTGGGTCATAGGAGAGTTCTATTGACAATTTCTTGAGGAACCTCCACACTGTTTTCCAGAGTGGCTGCACCAGTTTACATCCCCACCAACAGTGTAGGAGGGTGCTTGTTTCTCCACATCCTCACCAGCATCTATAGTCTCTTGATTTGTTCATTTTAGCGACTCTGACCAGTGTGAGGTGGTATCTCAGTGTGGTTTTGATTTGTATTTCCCTGAAAATGAGTGACACTAAACATCGTTTCATGTGCCTGTTGGCCCATCTAGAGGTCCTCTTTGGAGAAGTGTCTCTTCATGTCTTCTGCCCATTGCTTCACTGGATTATTCGTTTTTTCGGGTGTGGAGATTGGTGAGTTCCTTATAGATATTGGATACTAGCACTTTATCTGATACGTCATTTGCAACTATCTTTCCCATTCCATTGGTTATCTATTAGTTTTCTTGATTGTTTCCTTTGCAGTGCTGACGATTTTTATCTTGATATGGTCCCAATAGTTCATTTTTGCTTCCATTTCCCTTGCCTTTGGAGATGTGTCAAGTAGCAATTTGCTGCGGTTTAGGTCAAGGAGGCTGTTTCCTCGGTTTTGATGGTTTCCTGTCTCCCATTCAGGTCCTTCATCCATTTTGAGTTTCTTATTGTGTATGGTGTAAGAATGTGGTCTAGTTTCATTCTTCTGCATGTTGCTGTCCAGTTCTACCAGCACCATCTGTTAAAAAGGCTGTTTTTTTTTCCCATTGAATACAGTTTCCTGCTTTGTCAAAGATTAATTGGTCATACATTGTGGGCCCAGTTCTGGGTTCTCTATTCTATTCCATTGATCTATGTGTCTGTTTTTGTGCCAATGCCATACTGTCTTGATGATGACAGCTTTGTAGTAGAGGCTAAAGTCTGGGATTATGATGCCTCCCATTTTGGTTTTCCTCTTCAATATGACTTTGGCTCTTTGGGCTCCTTTGTGTTCCATATGAATTTTAGGATAGTTTGTTCTAGCTTTGCCAAGAATGCTGGTGCAATTTTTATTGGGATTGTATTGAATGTGTAGATCGTTTTGGGTAATAATGACATTTTAACAATGTTTATTCTTCCAATCTATGAGCATGGAATGTTTCTCCATTTCTTTGTGTCTTCTTCAGTTTATCTCATAAGTTTTCTATAGTTTTCATCATACAGGTCTTTTTACATCTTTGGTTAGGTTTATTCTTAGGTATTTTATGGTTTTTCATGCAGTTGTGAATGGGATCAGTTTCTTGATTTCTCTTTCTGTTGCTTCATTTTTGGTGTGTAGGAATGCAACCGATTCCTGTACATTGATTTTGTCCGTGTGACTTTGCTGAGTGCATGGATCAGTTCTAGTAGGCTTCTGATGGAGTTGGTTGGGTTTCCCATGTAGAATATCATGTCCTCTGCAAAAAGTGAACCTTTGAATTCACCTTTGCCCATTCTTATGCCTTTTCTTTCCCTTTGTTGTCTGATTGCTGATGCTAGGACTTCCAGCGCTGTGTTAAACAACAGTGGTGAGAGTGAACATCTTTTTCATGTTCCTGGTCTCAGGGGGAAAGTTCTCACTTTTTCCCCATTGAGGATGATATTAGCTGTGGGCTTTTCATAAATGGATTTTATGATGTTTAAGTAAGTTCCTTCTATCCCAACTTTCTCGAGGGTTTTTATTAAGAAGCGATGTTGTATTTTGTCAAATGCTTTTTCTGCATCTATTGACAGGATCATATGGTTTTTATCTTTTCTTTTGTTAATGTGCTGTATCACATTGATGGATTTGCAAATATTGAACCAGCCCTATAATCCAGGAATGAATCCTACTTGATCATGGTGGATAATTATTTTTATATGCTATTGAATTTGATTTGCTAGTATCTTGTTGAGTATTTTTGCATTTGTATTCATTAAGGATATTGGCCTGTAGTTCTCTCTTTTTGTTGGGTCTCTGTTTGGTTTGGAAATCAAAATAATGCTGGCTTCATAGAATGAGTCCAGAAGTTTTCCTTCTATTTCAATTTTTGGAATAGCTTGAGAAGAATGGGGTTTAACTCTGCTTTAATTGTCTAGTAGAATTCCCCAGGAAAGCCATCTGGCCCAGGGCTCTTATTTGTTGGGAAAATTTTGATAACTGATTCAATTTCTTCACTGGTTATGGGTCTGTTCAGATTTTCTATCATCTCCCATTTGAATTTTGGTAGTGCATGAAATGGATTTTGTCATTTCTTCTAGGTTGTCCAGTTTGTTGGCATATAACTTTTTGTAGTATTCCCTGATGATCTCTTGTATTTCTGAGGGATTGGTTGTAATAGATCCATTTTCATTCATAATTTTATCTATTTGGGTGTTCTCTCTTTTCTTTCCGAGGAGCCTGGCTAGAGGTTTACCAATTTTGTTTATTTTTTCAAAATATGAACTCTTGGTTTCATTGATCTGTTCAACTGTTTGTGGGGTTTTTGTTTTTTTTTTGGATTCTATATTGTTTATTTCTGCCCTGATATTTATTATTTCTCTTCTTCTGCTGGGCTTGGGGTGTTCTTGCTGCTCTCCTTCTAATTTCCTTAGGTGCTCTGTTAGATTTTGAATTTGCTCTTTTTCTAGTTTTTTGAAATAGGCCTGGATTGAAATATACTTTCCTCTTACAACTGCCTTTGCTATGTTCCAGAGAGTTTGGATTGTTGTATTTTCATTTTCCTTTGTTTCCATATATTTTTAATTTCTTCTCTAATTGCCTGATTGACCCAATTTTTCTTTAGTAGAGTGGTTTTAACCTCCATGGTTTGGAGGTTTTCCAGACTTTTTCCTGTGATTGATTTCAAGTTTCATAGCATTCTGATCTGAAATTGTGCGTGGTATGATCTCAATTTGTTTATATTTTTGGAGGGCTGCTTTATGCCCCAATATGTATCTATCTTGGAGAACGTGCCATGCGCACTTGAGAAGAAAGTGAATTCCCTAGCCTCAGGTTGTAGAGTTCTAAACATATCTGTCAAATCCATCTGGTCCAATGTGTCGTTCAGGTCCGTTGTTTCTTTAGTGATTTTCTGTCTGGTTGATCTATCCATTGCTGTCAGTGGAGTATTAAAATCCCCTGCAATTAGCACATTCTTATCAATAAGATTGTTTCTGTTTGTGATTAATTGTTTTATGTATTTGGGTGTTCCTGAATTCGGCACATAGATATTTATAATTGTTAGCTCTTCCTGATGGAGAGACCCTGTAATTATTATATAATGTCCTTCTTCATCTTTTGTTACTGCCTTTACTTTAAAGTCCAGTTTGTCCAATATATGTATGGCTACTCTGGCATTTTTTTTTTTTTACTTCCAGTTACATGATAGATATTTCTCCACCCCCTTACTTTCAATCAGAAGGTGTCTTCAGGCCTAAAATGAGTCTCTTGTAGACAGCAAATAGATGGCTTTTGGTTTTTTACCCATTCTGCTACCCTGTGTCATTTGATTAGAGCATTTAGTCCGCTTACATTCAGTGTTATTATTGAAAAATATGGGTTTAGATTCATTGTGTTCTCTGTAGGGTTCATGCTTGTAGTGGTGTCTCTGGTACCTTGTATTCCTTGCA
Source organism: Suricata suricatta (assembly GCF_006229205.1). Classification (NCBI taxonomy): domain Eukaryota; kingdom Metazoa; phylum Chordata; class Mammalia; order Carnivora; family Herpestidae; genus Suricata; species Suricata suricatta. Next base: position 70,745,228 of record NC_043713.1, read on the forward strand.
ACATTTCCCTCATATAGTCCCTCTTAGGATTTCTTGTAGGGCTGGTTTTGTGGTGGTGAATTCTCTCAATTTTTGTTTATTTGGGAACACCTTTATCTCACCTTATATTTTGAATGACAGGCTTGCTGGGTAAAGGGTTCTTGGGTGCATACTTTTTCTGTTCATCACATTGAAGATTTCCGGCCTTTCCTTTCTGGCCTGCCAAGTTTCATTAGATAGGTCTGTAACCACTCTGATAGGTTTCCCTTTGTATATTAGGGTCCTTTAATCCCTAGCTGCTTTCAGAATTCTCTCTTTATCCTTATATCTTGCCAGTTTCGTTATGATATGTCATGCCAAAGGTCAATTCAAGTTACGTCTGAGGGGAGTTCTCTGTGCCTCTTGGATTTCAATGTCTGTTTCCTTCCCAAGATCGGGGAATTTCTCAGCTATAATTGATCAAGCACCCCTTCAGGACCTTTTTTTCTTCTTCTTCAGGAATTCCAATGATACGGATATTGTTCCATTTGATTGTAATTCAGGTCTCAAATTCTCCTTTCGTGCTCCTGGATCAATTTGCCTCTCTTTTTCTCTACTTCCTCTTTTTCTATAACTGTGTCTTCTAATTCACCTATTCTTCTCTCTGCCTCTTTAATTCGTGCAGTGGCCCCTCCATTTTATTATGCACCTCATTTATAGCATTTTCTAACTTGTTACAGCTATTTTGAAGGTCCCTAGTCTTTGTATCAATAGTTTCTCTCTGATTACTTCCATGCCTTTTTCAAGCCCAGCGATTAATTTTATGACAGTTGTTCTAAATTCTTGTTAAGTTATGTTGCTTATATCTGTTTTGAGCAGTTGTTTGGCTGTGACTTCTTCCTGGAATTTCTTTAGAGAAGAGATCTTCCACTTCATGATTTTGGCTACCTACTGTCTCTTGTCGGTTTTAAAAGCTCGTCATTCACTCTGCACCTGTTAGTATTGCTATATTAAAGGAGACTCATTGATTGTCCAGGGCTTGTCCATTCAGGAAATGCTATTTTAATGGCGTCTCTTGGTTTCTCTTATTGTGCCTTTGGTTATTTTATTTCCCTACTCAGTGATTATTGGGACTCTCCACCATGTGTACTTTGGCTTGTTTCTTGAGGTAGCCCTGGACAGACTGCCGCCAACTTCTTCTGACCCTCTTCAATATGGAGGAGCTTCGCCAGATTACCAGGTGCCTGTGGATTGCTGAGCTACACAAAGATACATTAGAAAGGCTACACTTTGCACACAGGCCTGCACCTTTGGAGACTGGTGTCAGCTCCAGAGTCCATGATCCCCACCACAGCCCAGGGGCAGTGTATAGACACCAGGGTCCTGTGGGGTCTCCAAGTGGCTCTTAGAGACCCCCCACTTCCTCAGGGGAGGGTGGACATTCTACCATCATTTGCTCTCCCAGTCATTCCATGTATCACTCTGTTTTGATTCCTTTTTATTTTCCCTGCTTTCCCCCCTTAATCAGAGCCTCCAGCTGGATAACTGTGTGCCTTAAGGCTGAAGGAGCATTCTGCTTTTGTAGGCAGAGAGTGATCCCAGGGTAGAAAGCAAGAGGGGGTTAGAAAGCACTGGGAGGGATGAGTCCAGGGCCCAAGGAGGGAAGGGGTGGGACTGGTAGGGCACAGCTCCTCCCTGCCCTATCCACGCAGACCTGTGGCAGAGGGACGGGGTCACTCACAACTCCCAGGTCCGGAGTTCTGCTGCACCAAGACTGGGGGAGAAGAGCCGGCCTGACGCTTTCCCAGGTAAGCGGGTGTGGGCCACACTGGCGCTGGAGGAATAATAGGCACCAATACCTAACATGCCCTCAATGGTCGCCCTCTTCCTACCAGTTCCTGTAGGTTGATTTTGTATCCTGAGAACTCATTAAAAATAGACATCTTTAAAATAAGATTGAGAAGAGCTTAAAGAGAACATGGTAAAATACATAACATGCCAATATGAACATAAACGCAGAAATTTTAAGAAAAATATTTGCAGGTCCAGTAACATAGAAAAAGAAAAATAGACCATGACCATCTGGGGTTTATTCCGGGAAGAAAAGAATAGTTTTTTTTTTTTTTAAGTAAAAAATCAATCAATGTTACTTGACCACATTAACTGAAAACAGGAGAAAATCATACAGTCATCACAATAGATGAAAATCATTTAGAATGTTTAGTGCCTATTTGTTTATTGTTTGATCTTAGAAAATTAGGGAATTTAAAGGCACTTCTTTACTCTGGCTTTTAAAACATATATGCATATTTTAATATATGTATATTTTAAAACCTATAGTATGTATCATACTTAATGTTTATATCTGAAAAATCCCCTGTGATTGGGAACTAGACATAAATGTCCACTATAACCACTTTTATTCAAAGTTATGCTGGAGTGCTCTCCTGCACAAAAAGGTAAGAAAAGGAAGTAAATGGCATGGGGATAGAAATAAAATCATCATAAAAGACTTTATAGATAAACTGCTGAATTTTAAAAGTGAATTTAACAAGACTGGCATAAAATCAAAATTAAGATTTAATCATATTTTACACATTATCATTTATAATGTTATTAAGCCATATTAAATGCCTAGGAATAAATATCACAAAAGTGAGAAAATTGCTGAAAATTACAAAGCATTGTTGAGAGAAATTAATGAGACCAAAGTGTATAAAGGTATATACCATATCCAGGAATTAGAAGATTCAATATTGACACTATATTCTTCCCATATTATTCTACATATTCGAAGCAATCCTTGTCAAAACTGCAGTAGCTTTATTTGTGTGTGTAAAAATTGACAAACCAGTTCTAAATTAGAGAGACATTCAAAGAGCAAAGAAAGCCAAGACAAGGAGGAGGATTAGGAGGAGGATGGGGATAGGACGCGAAGGAGGCCAATCACACACATTTGCATCAACTGTACCTTTCTTAAATGGATTAAACAAATTTTTGCATCATCTAGAATTGTGGTCACATCTCAGAATGCAAACTCCAGGGACCCCTGGGTAGCTCAGTTAGTTAAGCATCTGACTTGCGGTTTGTGAGTTTGAGCCCTGAGTCAGGCTCTGTGCTGACAACTCAGCTTTGGAGCCTGAAGCTTGCTTTGAATTCTGGGTCTCCCTCTCTCTCTGCCCCTCCCCTGCTCATTCACTTGCTCATTCTCTCTCTCTCTCTCTCTCTCTCTCTCTAAACTAAAACATTAAAACAAAAGAAGAATGCAGACTCCCAACATCTGATTTATAACCTTTGACTCATGTTCTATAATCTCCATCCATACCCTTCAGTATTTGTGCCGTCATCTGTGCACTTTTTGGCATGCTTTTGAGAGAAGCCATCTTGCCAGACTGTATGACCTCTGGTAATCAGTCTTGTCAAGCTAAATCATCCAAGTAGTGTATTTCAGTCCTGATCTTGGTGAAGGTTATTTGCCTAGCATGGTTTTTGCATCCGTTGGTATACTGGTGAACAGGATGTTCAGAAGCATCTTCACTGTGATGGCTCTGAGCACCTCCCATAATTTCATTATCCTTTCAGCATCTGTAGGATCTGTAGCAATAATCCATCTTGATATTGGTAATTTGTGATGGGGGATTATCTTTCTTTTGATCAAACTTACCTAAGGGATTTTCAATTTTAATAATCTTTCCAATAAAGGAGTTGACTCCTTTATTTTTTTCCTGGTTCCCCCACCTACCCATCAATTTCTGTTTTCTTTTCCCTTTCTTTCTTTTTTTTTAAAATTTACTCTGAATTTACGCTGCTCTTTTTTTTTCTAGCTTCTTAAAGTAGAAATTCAGATCATTGCCTTAAAACCTTTTTTATTTTCTATGATTACCATTTAAAGATATAAATTAGCTGTAAGGCCTGCTTAGCTGCATCCCACAAGTTTTGATAGGTTGTGTTTTCATTTTCATTCTGTTCAAAATATTTTCTAATTTCCTTGTGATTTTTTCCTATGTTCATAGATTATTTAGAAGTGTGCTGTTGAATGTCCAAGTAGTTGGAACTTTCCTATTTTATTGTTATTGATACCTAAGTTATTCTACTGTGATCCAAGAATATACTCTATGTGACATTTTATCTTTTAAAATGTGTTGACATTTCTGTATTCTTAATTTTTGTCTAGTTTTTATATATTGTATATACAGTTTTTATATACGATATGTATGTATTACACACACACACACACACACACACAAGAAACACTTGATATATTCCATAAGGAGAGACGGGTATTAAAATCTTTAGTTATGATTGTGTAGTTGTCTATTTCTCCCTCAGTACAATTCTTTGACTATTTTTGCTTCATATATATTAAAGTACTGGTATAAGGTACTTACACATTTATGTTTATTATGGTTTCCTGAGGAATTAATGCTTTCATCATTATGCAATGTCCCCTTTTGTCTCTAATAATACTCCTTGTCTTGAGGCTTATTTGTTATTAATATAGCCCACACTGGCTTTCTTGTGCTTAGTATTTGTAATGTCTTTTACTTTTAACCTTTAAATACATTTAAAGTGAGTGCCTTGTAAAGCATGTATAGTTGAATCTTGATTTTTTTAATCTAATCTGACAATCTCTGCCTTTTAATTTGAGAGTTAAGTCCATCTGCATTTAACATCATCATTAATATGATTAGAAGTAGTTTTTAATATTCCATTTTAATTTCTTTTGGTTGCTCTAGGCATTATTAACCTATCTTAGTCTATTTAGAGTTAATAATCTATCATTTTATGTAAAATGTAAGCACCCTACAACAGTATATGCCATTTCCCCCTTCCATCTTGTACATTATGCTTGTCATATATTTTACATCTTTGTGTATTATAAACCACATAATATAGTGATAACAATAACTTTTTTTACTGTAAGCAGTAAAATTACCTTTAAACTAAAATAAGAAAATATATATATGTAGCATTTTATATTTACCCATATATTTTACCTTTTTGGTGCTCATCATTACAACCTTAGGTTTAAGTTTCCATCTGTGTCATTTCCCTTCACCCTGAAGAATTTTGTTCAGCATGTCTTATAATGCAGGTCTGTTGGTGATAGATTCTCTCAGCTTTTGGTTATTGGAAAATGTTTTTATTTTGTCTTTGTTTTTGAAAGATATTTTTGCTGGGCATAGAATTCTGAATTGACAGCACTTTGCCCACCACTTTAAAGATGCTCTTTCATTCTTTTCTGTCCTCTTATTTCTGATAAGAAGTCACCCATAACTCATAGTGCTGCTTTCTATTTATGTCTTTTCCCCTATGGCTTTCAAGATTTTTCTCTTCATTTTTGGTTTTCAGCAGTTTTGTTATGATGTGCTTAAGGGTATGTGTGCATGTGTTTATTATATTTATCATGACTTGGTTTTGCTGAGCATATGAATCTGTAAATAAATGGTTTTCACCAAAGTGGGGAAATTTTTTTATAATAGTTTATTGTCAAATTGGTTTCCGTATAACACCCAGTGCTTCTCCCCACAAGTGCCCCCCACCATGACCATCACCCCCTCCCTCCCTCCCCTTTCAGTCCATGGTTCATCTTCAGTATTCAGTAGTCTCCCTTGATCTGTGTCCCTCATTCTTCCAAAGTGGGGAAATTTTTGATCATTGTCTATTTTTCTGCTTCATCTCTCCTCTTTGTGACTTTATTTACACATATATTAGCCCTTTTTATATTGTCTCACAGATCACTGAGGTGTGTTTAAATTTTTAAAAAATTTCCCTGTGTTCTTCAGTTTAGATTTCTATCAGCCCACCTCTGGGTTTATTGGCCCTTTCGTATACCATTTACAATTTGTTAAGGTCAGCCAGTGAATTTTTCATGTCATATATTGAACTGGAATTTCAGTTCTAAAATTTTAATTTTGGTTCCTTTTTAGAGTTTTTATAGTTTCCAGTTTTCTGTCATGATTTCCCATCTATTCACTCATAACCATTATTTCATTTAAGTCCTTTTATGTAGCTATAAGAGCTGCTTTGAAGTCTTTGCTGATTTTAATATCTGAGCCATCTGGGGTCTATTTCTATCAGGTGGTTTTTTTCTTGACTAAGGATCACATTTTCTTATTTCTTCCCATGCCTAGTAAATTTTATTGCATACCGACTGTTTTGAATAAATACATTATTGTAGACACTCTGATCATGGTCTTCTAAAGTGTATTGGTTCAAGCATGTGGGTAAATTACTAGCTGATCACCTTAAACTTGCAGAGGTCTGCTTTTATACTTTATTAGGGTGAGTCTGTTTCAGTTTCACTCAGTCTTATTGCAAATTCTTAGTCTTGGGACTTAGTCTCTACTTCTAAGGCATGGCCCTTTAGGAATTTCAGTGAAAAGCCTAAAGTGGTTAGGCCCTCTAACTCAATGAGATTCTAACTCCAAATTTCTATCTCTCCCACTGCAGGCAGCCACTGAAGCCTGCTCAACTTCTACCTTCCAGAAGTTTCTTGTTGATAGACTATTTGGACATTCTTCCCCACATGTATAGTTTGAGGATCAGCCAAGGGTATAAGGCAAGTTTATACACAGATTGGACCCTCTTGTCCAATGGCTCACTCCTTTCTAAAATTTCCCTGTAACAATTTCTACCTCTCTGAATCCCCATCCTCTATCTTCTTACTCCTCAACCTAGTAATAGTGAGGCTCTCTGCTAATTTCCAGCCACCCACACTATGCAGACTAGGAAGAGCCTTCAGAAGAAAAGCTGGGTAATGTAGACAGCTTACAGTATGGTTGTGTTCTTTCAAGGATTAAATCCTCTCCCATTTCTGCCTGCTTTTTCGCTCCCTAAGTGTTGTAGTTTAATATTTGGCCCACAACTTATCATTGTTATCTGTGGGATGGTTAGTCTCATGCAAACTGTCACATCATTACTTGGGTGGGAATTCACATCCTTGTGCCATCTTTGGTTATCAAGGAATTAGTCCTTAATATCTTATAGTCATTCACTCTAAATTATAATTTTTAAGCCCTTGTTGATACAGAACTAAGATTTATTCATCTTTGGAATTCATCTTAAGATTTGATCTAGTGTAATTTTATATGTGAATACATATTTTAAAGTCATTTATTTAGAAAAAATATGGGGGTCCCTGGGTGGCTCAGTCTGTTAAGCATCCGAGTTCAGCTCAGGTCATGAACTCGAGCTTGGTGAGTTCGAGCCCTTTGTCAGGCTCTGTGCTCACAGCTCAGAGCCTGGAGCCTGCTTTAGATTCTGTGTCTCCCTCTCTCTCTCTGTCTCTCTCTCTCTCTCTCAAAAATAAGTAAACATATAAAAAAAATTTAAAGAAAAATAATGAACATTTAGAGCCTCTACTCAGTTTCATAAAATTTTTAGCAAAATTTGAATAAGTTTCTGAACTTGTTAGAAATTTTCAAAATTATGTGCTGAACTAAACTGTCTGAGATTTCTTAAAGTGTGTTATCAAGAAATTGATATTTTCTATGTATTATAATGTTAAGCATGACTGACCAAACACACCCTCCAAATGTGGTGAAAAATCTATCCATGATCTAGTAACAGGCAAATGGAACAGTTTTATTTATTCAGAAGTTAAAGTAGTTTTATCTGCAGCCTTATGGTTCTATTGGTGTTTAGGTGTGTGGCTGTCTCCTCTATTCTACATTTATGAATGGGCATCTGAATTTAATCTAAGGAATAATTGAGCCAATAGTTTATGGTTTATAGATATTTTACTGGCGGGGGGAATAAAGCTCATCAAATTGCCATTGACTACTGGTTTAATTTACAGGTTTTTTGTTATAATATTACTTGCTGTCACCATTCTCTGCATCCCTATTATGGAAACAGAATACAGTGAACGACTATTTGAATACACACATGCAGTTATGAGTTACCTGACCCCACCCATTGCTGCCATCTTCCTGCTTGCTGTATTTTGCAAGAGAGTCACTGAAAAGGTGGGTACATGTTGGCATGGCCATCTCGTGACACAGTGTGAGGGCTTGCCTTCACATCAGAGTTGTCTTTGCAAGAGCTGCCCCAGGAGGGTCTCTTGTGCTTCAAGAGTTCACACCATTGCATCATTGCTTTCCAAGAGATTATTTCCTCCTGAGCTCCCTCACGGAATCAGGGAAAAGGTGAGCTCTGATTTGTTTTCTTCCCTTTACAATGTAATCCAGTTTCAGCCATGCCATAGATGATGCAGTGTGCATGCTCCTCCCTCACACATATCTAGGTGCAGGAAAATATAATTCTGTTGCCTCTGTACATAGATGTGTCATACTCAAAGATTTCAGGGTCACAAGGGGATGTACAGTGAGCTCCTTTCACATTTTCTGCAGTGAAGATCATATCTTCCATTCACATTTAAAACTAAATAAAGATTCCAATTAATGATTTAATCATTTTATCAATAAGATTTTGAAAGCATAGTTTGATAGAATATTTTATTTGTTATTTGAATCATATCTTGTTTCCCCTAGCAGCACTGAGTAACTGGGCCTTGCATAAGTTCCTGAGCACAGTGTCTGAGGTGCTGTGTGATCTGGCTTTTGCCTACCTCTTGGCCCTTGCCCTTTCCAGCCCCTGGGCCCCAGCTATTCCAGCTGATTTGCAGTGCTGATTACCTAACTGCCTTGTGCCTTCTCTGGCCTCCCTTCACTTGCATAGACTATTTGCTTTGCCAGGAATATCTTTTCACTCTTCTACATGGCTGGTGGTTTCTATAGGCCCATCTCAGGTGTCCAGTCCTCTAGACCAACTGCTAGTGCTCTCTGCTCTGCTCAGCTCACCAAGACTTGATTTAGCACCAAGAATGTGGGGGCAGGGTGGCTGGGCTCTGCAGATGCCAGAGCTGCTGCTCTCTGCTCTGCTGGTAAGGGCATGGGCAAGAGGGTCAGGCTGTCATGAGAATTTGCCTCCCAATGATGACACCAGCTTGAGGTATTGGGGCCTACTGCCAAGGAAAACTGGGGATCTGCTTAGGGGTTCCCCTGCTACCACTGGTTCCAGGTTACAAGTATATTGCAGGTACCCCCTTTGACCTAGAGAGTTTCTCTAGGCCTTCTCCTCCACTCTGATTCAAATGGCATGCTCATCTGGCTTCTGCTGCCCATCTGTTTCTAGATCTTCCCATTCTGCACGTCTCCTTCAATAAATCGTTCCTGTAGGTCGTCCACCTGGCTTTTGGTTTCAGGCCTTTCTCCAAAATGTTTGCCCATGTACCATATCTTCTGTCTCCTCTGACATCCCTCTCCATCTAAGTCAAGCTCCAGATATAGCCCCAGAACCAAGATGAAGTCCTTACTCTTAAAGTGTGGACAGTCTGTCTGGAGGAGACAAATTATACCCAATAAAGAGATAAAGATTTCTGATAGTGATGCAGTATTGTTTGGAAGATAAAAAAGGATAATGGAGGATGGCAAGGCAGGCACCAGAGGTAAGGGGGATACAAGGACTTTTGCCAAGGTGGTAGGAGAAGACTTCTAAGAACATGACCTTGAATCTGAACCCTGAAGGATGAACCAGAAATACTAAGATCTAGGGAGAGACCCAAGCAGAGAGAAGGACAAGTACAAAAGCCTGAGCCAAGAGGAAAATGGGCAGGTTCAATATGCAGGAGGAAGTTTGCATGCAGTGGCTGAAGTGGAATGACCAAGGGCACAGTGGAGGGGCAGGGTTGAGATTTTACTCTGATGGCGGGCCATGAGAAGCCACTGTAGGGTTTGAGCAGAGGAATGGCATTCTGTAACATATGCTTTGAAGAACTCACTCTTCTGTGAGGACAGTGTGCAGGCAGGGGCCAGGTAGGGAAGCCACCTATGGGAGAGAAGATGGCAGTTGAGGATTAGTGAGGTAGCCATAGGGTGATGGGATTCCAGATACACTCCGGAGGCAGAGCTAACAACATTTGCTGATGGGTTGGTGACAGGACAGGATGGAAAGGAGTGGAGCAGGGATGACTCCTAGGGTTTTAACCTGAGCAACCAGGGAGATGGAGGTGTCACCCACAGCCTTTTGGACACATGATGTTTGAGATGCCGATTCATGATCTCATTTTAAAGTGTTTCCAGTGTTTCTCAAGTTCTTTGATTGACCTAAGAGGAAGTGCAGGTGTCTCAAGTCTTGGTTCAGCCCAAGAGGCATGGCCTCTTCACTGGTGCTTACATTCTCCTTCCTTCTACAAGGTATTTAAAGCCTTTGTTATGACTACAATGACGACTTTAACTTCAGAACTCAACTGGTGGGGAGGTGAGGCTGATGGTCTCTCTCACCACTATCTCCTTCCAGATGACTCCCTTGGGGCTCTTCCTTTGCCAGGGTGCCTTCTGGGGGCTGACTGGAGGACTTCTGATTGGCTTCTCTCGAATGTTGTTCGAGTCTGCCTATGGACCCTGGAGCTGCGGGGCAAACAGCAAGTGCCCCCTGATCATCTGTGGTGTGCACTACCTCTACTTTGCTGTAATCCTCTTCATAGTCAGCCTTTTCACCATCCTGGGGATCTCCTTATTCCCGGACCCAATTCCAGATAAACATGTAAGTGTTTTTGTGAGGGTGTTCTGGAGAGTCCCAGTGAGCAGTAACTAGGCTCTGCTGGTTTCTGGAGAGAATGACTGAATTCCTTCATTCTTTTTGAAAAGAGGGAAGGCTGGGGGCTGGGCTTGGGAGATGGGTCAGTAATAGGCAAAAAACAGAGAAAGGGCCCTGCTTTAAAAAATGAAACTAAACTAAAAGGCCAATTATCCACTAACAATCCACCAATTAGGTATTCACTTAGAATGAGAAGTTTGGCTTTTAAGATGCAAATTTTCCTTAGAAGTGTTAAGGTCACTAACCTCAGTGTGAATTAATGTAATCAGAGCAGTTCCAGCTACCACCCACCCTTAGGGAATTAAGCCATTAGGAAATGGGAGGGAACTGGAATACTGGCAGCCTTCTGTAGCCAGCTCAGGGTTGGGTGCCTCTCAGCCTTCTCCCGCACTGCCGTTCCCATCCCCCAAGAAGTAGGTATCAGTCACCCCGATTGGGATAAAAGAAGTCTGGGCTCAGAGAAATTAAATCACTTGCCCAGGGTACCACAACTAGGTAAGTGGTAGAGCTGGGCCCCAACCTGGCTCCACTACATCACCTCCATCAGCATAGCCAGTAGACTTCACAGGACAGGAACTTGGCCAAGTCAGAAAGTCCTACTGCGTCTGAAGTTTAGGGAGGAGACCAGAAGGAAGATGAGTCCATGAGGTCTACATGCCTGTTTTGCAGCTTTTCCTGGGTTCTGGGTCAACCCAGACTGCATCAGGGTCTCCCCTTCAACCTTGGGCTTTCCGTCTGGCCATGCTTCCTGCTCTGTAGTTTCCAAATGATTCACTCCTCTTGTGCACAGAGCCCAGTTGGAAGAGGGCTAGAGCACATGGGGAGGACAGCCAGGATTGTCTGGCGTGTGCACACCTGCTGCATCAGTGACAGCAGGGAGACTTCCCTTCTCCCAGCACCTTAAGAATCTGGTGGTGGGTAGAGAACTTGATTTCCTGTTGCTCAGGGTCTTAATTGTTTAGATTGTGTTGTTTGCTGTTCTCTTCCTCTCAACTTTTTGGTTGTGCCCACTTCTCAAGCAGCCAAGTATTTGTTGAGTGTTTACCAGCTGCCACCCAGTGTGCCAGGTGCTCTGGAGAACACAAAGCAGCTGCCAACAGGGGAGAGAGAGGTGAACAGGAAAATTGGAGCTTATGGATCAGTGTCAGTGGGCCAGGCCCTCTGCTCACCACCTACCAGAGGAGGCAGGACAACAGGGACAGCACATGAACCCAGGCTCTTTCAGTGCACCCAGCAACCTCTTCCACAGGGGTTGATAGTGTTGTTGGGAAGGCAAATATAGACATATGGCATCATCAGGAAGCAATTAGAGGCTAAACCCAGTCTCTGTCATTAATACAACAGAATTTTAGTTCCAACATTTTAGTCTGAGAGGTGGGGCTCAGGCAGGTCTTCGAGTGGGCTGGCTGAGGAGGGGCCAGCCCAGCCTGTTCATACCCCTGCCATATGTTGGGCATGGAGGAGGTGCTGGGATTCAAATATAATGAGTCTGGCATAATAGATAAAAATCTATGCCAAAATAGACTTGGTGGAAATATTTGTTTAGTTGACCCTTAAAAAGAAAAAGCAACAAAAATTGGATGGATTTTGTTACTTTCCAAAGTTTCCATGTGTGTTTTCAGGACAAGAACAAAGTCACAGAGCAGATGGAAAGGGATACTTCCTTCTGCATCAGCAAATGCCTTACTGAGTCTGAGTAACTAAGCTAAGGGGTGGGGGGGGGAGGTCAGGTAAACCAGGTAAAGCCTCTTCTGGGCTGGGGGAGTGCTTGACTCTGACAGCCATGAGGGGCTCCTGGAAGGAAAGCAGCTCTCGGGTCTGCCCTGTCCACTCATCCAGTCAGAGGCCCTCCTCCTCCACCAGACGCAACAGACCAGGGTGATAGGCAGCTGCTCCCATCTGAAGAGCATAGGTTCCTGGACTCAGAACTGCAAGGAGCCTTGAGCATTTTGCCTCCTACCCCTTACTATACAGCTGAAGGACACTGAGCCCCAGGTAGATTGTATCATCCTGTGCCAAAGCCACGCGAGCACACAATACCAGAGCCAGAACTGAAATCCAAGGTCCCCAAGTGCTATGCTTTCCCTATCCCACGTTCCTTCTGTCTCTTGTTGGAGTTGAACAACTAGGTCTCATCTCAGTCCATGGAGATCCTGGTGCCCAGCTGCTGGCTGTGACCAGGTGCGGTCTGGGTGACAGGACCCTGGATGGTGGCATGCTTCCACTCTCTCCCCAGCTCCACCAGCTCTGTTGGAGTTTACGAGACAGTCAAGAGGAAAGGGTAGATTTGGATGCAGAAATACAAGGGAGGAGACCAGCACCCCAAGCACAGCCAGGTGAGAAGGAAGATCCAAACCATGCAGGGGGTCCTGGTTGAGAGTGTTTGGGGTGGGTGTGGCCTATGCTGCCACCTCAGCACCTCTGCCCCCATGGTCTTTCCTCCCAGAAATGCTCTTCCAGGCAGAGGCCCCCTCTGGGTGTCTGTAAGGTTGAGATGCCTCTAAACATCTATGTGGAGACTTCTGGGCTTGGGAGAGTTAGCAGACACAGTGAGCCCTTGGAGGGGTGGGACATGGGGGGGGGGCAGGGGAGACAAAGGGTCTGGCTTGGGCAGAAGCAAGAGGCACTCCAGGAAATGAGGAAGGGAGGCAAACATTGATGGGTGAAGAAAGGTGAAGACTTAGGACTGGCTATTGGATTTAGCCACACAGAGGATGCCCTGCCTTAACAAGAGAAACCTGGGGGAGAAGAGGGAGTGAGGGCTCTGGGAAAAGAGGTCTGAGGACAGTTAGATTTCAGTCCTAGCAAGCAGAAGCAGAATGTTCCGGGGGAATGGGGTCACGGGGGGACTCCAGAAGGCCCAGGGGAAGGTTTTCAGCAGATGGGCCAGAGGAGGAGTGTTGGGGCCACGGGGGAGGGTGACCTGAGCCTCTTGTAGCCCTGACGCAAACAGGGATAAAGGCCTAATGAGATTAGTCCTGAGTCTCAGGCAGAGAGTGCCCAGGGAGGCCGTGAGTTTAGGGGGGGGAGGCAGCGATCTGCCCCCCACCCCCACCCCACCCCTGATAAGGAAGTTCATAGCCCAAAGAGGCCCCAGGCTCCCTCTTGTCATCTGCAGAAGAGGCCCCGGGGGCAGGTGCAGAGCAGAGGAGTGGCCTATCCTGAGCAAGGTTGCCCACACACTTGGAGGATACTGGACTTCCTGGGAGTTTCTCTCCTCTTGGTGGGGGAAAACGGGCTTGTTAGGTGCCTGGTGCTTGTCCTTGGTGCACCTCCCAGTTCCTTGTTTTCCTCCCTCCACAGTCGTGGGTGGATGATGATGATGATGATGATGATGATGATGATGATGGTAATGACAGTGGCTAATATTTGCTGCCCACTTGGGATGTGCCAGGTGGTGTGATAGGTGTGTGTAATAGGTATAATTATTATTCCCACTTAGAGATGGGGAAACTGAGGCACTGAACAGTTAAGTAACTTGCCCAGGTTCACAGATAATCAGGCATAAGTGGCACTACAACACAAACACAGGTAAGTTTGACTCTAAAATGTGTGTTCTTGGCCACTGGCCATCCCACTACCCATCATATAGCCATTGGGCTGTCATCAAAATGATCAGTTGCCTTTTACAGTAGCCTCTTTGGGCCTACCAGGTGCATGACAATATGATAACATGGGTGTTGAGAATGTGCTGCTCAGGACTTCTCAGCCCTGGCAGCAGAGTTCTGTGTCCCTGGTTTGGGGGTCCCCCACATGGAGCCATCCTCCCTGTGTAACAGGGGTTCCTCTGTCCCCAGCGGATGGGTTCTGTCATCCATAGTACTACCTCAGCCGTGGGACACAGCTGACATGTATGCTGCCCAACAGAATGAGACAGAGAACAATGCACAAGGAATACTGTTGGGTGCCCACCGGAACTGAGATATGCTCCTCTGGTCATCAAGGAGGGAGCTGTTTCCAGGCAGCCGCTGGACCCACGATGGTGTGCCGGAGCTAGCCGTGGTGCTGACCAGTGCCTGAACAGGCTGGGAACAATTTAAGTCCCAGAAAGGCATTCTTACTAATTTGAATGGAAACTTTCCTATAAATCCTAGACTTCCCTCCTTTGCCTCCTGAAAACCATAAGTTATTTCCCTTTCAAATGTCCAGAGTGCTTTATCTTGGGCCAGGCCTTGAGACTGATACCTACCTGAGAAAGACATTCTCTGTGAGCTTGCCAAGGAGAACAGTGTCCAGAAATCAAGGGATTTCTTCTATCCTCTAGAGAGTAGTGACTGGGGAGGCAGATTCAGAGGAGCAGTCACTTGCCCTTGCCCTAAACCTATTGAGCTCTCTTTGGCTATGTGGCTAAGATAGAGAAGGATAGGCACTCCAGGATCTGGGCCCTGTTGAAGGCTCTGCCAGTGGAAGGCAAGCATGGCTCAAGTCAGTTCCCACCCCACCCCCACTGCACTCCCTGAATCCCTTATCCCACTCTTCCATGTCTCTGAGGATGGTGGTAGACGTTCCATAGCAGGGGCTGAGGACAGATCATATTGGAGAGACTCTTTGGGTCTTTCTGTAGGACTGACCACTGACATGTGACACCATAGAAAATCTTCCTTATGTCCTGGCCTGTTCTCCTGACCTTTGCCTGTTCCCTCTGTTCCAGATATACTTGAGGAGACCCGGGGCTGCTTCTGGAAAGCCTGGAATGCATTCTGTGGACTGGAGCCACAGCTGGGCCCCAAACTGGCCCCCAAAGAATTAGCCAAGGAGAGGATGGAGCATGGTACCATATCGACAGGGATAGAGCACATATTGGCAGGGACAAAATGCCATGACATGTCTGAAGGGACAAAGTGCTGTGAAATGTCTGAAGGGACAGAGCACAGTGCCACATTGGAAGAGACAGAGTGCTGTGATACATCTATAGGGACAGAGAGTGGTGACATGTTGAAAGGGTCAGAGCATAGAAACATGTGGGAAGGGAGAAAGCACAGTGACGTGTGGGAAGGGACAAAATATGGTGACATGTCAGATATCCCCTTTAGGAGAGAAATCACCAATGTCAGCGGGTTTCTCTTGATATTGACCATAGTTCTGTTGCACATCTACTACAACTAAGGCAGCTGGGGCCCAGGGGTACCTGGTAAGAGCAGGCAAACCACAGCCTCTTCTAGAGTCCTTCATTATCCAGTAGAGAAAGTGTTTCCTACTGGGAGAGACCCATGGGTATGGAACCAAGGATTACACTAATGTAAACACTCCCTCAGTGTCACAAATCGAGTACCACCAGCTGCAGGGCATGCATGCTGAGGGGACAGGGTGAAGTCCATTTGCGACTCCAGAAACTATGCAAATGAGAACATCTGTTCCTTTACAAAATGAGTCATTTTCTCCAAATGGCTCTACTGCATAAACACTGACTTTCACTTTAAATTTAATTTTGGCTTTTTATTTCTAGATATATTTGGGATTTTTGCTTGTGTTTACTTCACTGTAACCATTTCCTTCCTTTGCCCACCTCCATTTGCTTTGTTCTCTCCTCCTTTTTAAAGTTGTACCCTGAAGGCAAAGATGCCATGTAATGTAAGCCTCACCCATGTGGAATTCCCACCTACAGATGCTGTGCCCACTGCCAATGACCTCATAGACCAGCTGGACCCAAGGTTGCCCATGGGTAGGACTTTGGCTCCTGTCTGGACCAGTGGTGGAGCTTAGGCAGTCTCTGCTCAGTGGAACAGGCCTCTCAAAAACTCAGCATTGTCTGGCTAAAGGCAAACCGCACCCCTGAAGGGCAGGTGGAGAGGAAAACTTCCTCCTTGCTGAGCTCTTCCCAGTCAGTCCCAGTCTACCTACAATTGGCATGCTATTAGGCATGGGGCCCAGGAGTAAATTCCCTTAGCTGTCAAGGATAGGCCACTCTCAGGCTGTGTTTCTGCAGGGACTCCCTAAGCTGCTCCTTCCTCTTCCTTCTTCTCAAAAATAAATTACATGTGTCTTTAGATAAAGTTACAGGTGTCTTAAAGTGATTTGGCAGCACACCAGCATCACAAAAATCACATTCTGAAGGCACATTCACATGCAGTCTCTCCTCCCCAATTCATCCCTTCAGCTGACATTTTTGAGTGCCTACTATGTGCCAGCTGCTACAAGGAAACAGTTGTAAATAGAGCATAGGAAGCAGATAGTGAAACACTAGCCATGATAACCAGCATTTAATATGGCCAGCAATTTTCTTGCCAGGGGTAAGTGCATTATCACATTCAGAACCATGCTTTGTGGAAGGACTAGAATTAACCACATTTCACAGGGGAGAAGACAGGCTCAGCAAGGGAACTGAGTAGATTGGGAGTGGGCATACACTGGAACAGCCCAAGGATACACACTGATACCAAGGACACCAAGGATACACACTGGCACCCCATGAGTTGTGTATATAGCAAGGAGGCCTACCTGCCTGAGTCAAGGAAGTTCTCCCCTGACCAAAGAAGGAAGTCAGTAAGCTGGACAACAGAAGGGACAACATGTGGAAAGGCATGACACAAGAATGTAAAGTATGGTTAAGGATGCCAAGACATGGTTTATGCATAGGAGAACAATGGGAGACAGGGAGGGCAAGGTGAGCATGGGACTAACTTGCTTATATATTTTGGGATCATAAGTTCTTTGGAGTTTCAGTGGGGAAGTGACAGGATGAGATTTTCTGGCTGTTGCTGGAAAGATGAAAGGGAAGCAGGAACACCCACTAGGAGACTGTTTAAGCAATCCAGGCAAGTTTGTATCAGAGAAAAGAGAAAGGAATGGTATCAAGAGAAGCCAGCAATAGGAAGTAACAGGACTTGAATGACTAGACTTCTGGAGGTAGAGGCCTAAGTGACTCTCTGGGTTAAGCATGTGGGCAAAGGGTGTACTAATTCCAAAGATAGGCCGCACTGGAAAAGGAGTAGATGTGGGAGAAAAGCTGAGAACCGTTTGGGACATGTTGAGTTTGAGTTGCATGATATACTTATTGCCATCTTGACAACAGTACATCTTCTGTTCCATGAACATGGGATATCTTTTCATTAATTGGGTCCTCTTTCATTTCTTTCAACAATGTTTAGTGTTTGTGCTCAAGTTTTGCACTTCTTTTGTTAGTTATTCCTAGGTATTTTGTTCTTTTTGATGCTATTATAAATGGAGTTGTTTTCTTTGTCAACTTTGCTGAACTCATTGATTAGTTCTAATAGTTTTTAAATGTATTTCTTAAGATTTTTCACATACAGGATCATGTAGTCTGCAAAAAGAGATGGTTTACTTTTTTCTTTCTAATCTGAATGCTTTTTATCTCATTTTCTTCCCTAATTGCTTTGGCTAGAACCTTCAGTACAATGTTGAATGAAATAGGAGAACATATATCCTGATCTTAGGGAGAACTCAACCAAGCTCTCAGCATTGAGAATGATGTCAGCTATGACCTTTTCCTGATGTCCCCTCTATTCCTAGTTTGGATTTTTCAGGGGGGTTGTTTTGTTTTTGTTTTCTTAGAAATGGGTATTGGATTTCATCAAATGGATGTTTATGTGATTTCTGTCCTTTATTGTATTTATGTGTCACATTGATTCATTTTTGTATGTTAAATCAACCTTGTATTTGTGGAATAAATTCCAGTTGGTCATGGTGTACAATGCTTTTTTAATGTGGCTGGATTTGGTTTGCTGATATTTGGTTGAGTTTTTAGGTCTATATTCACAAAGGATATTGGTCTATAGTTTTCTTTTCTTATAATGTTTTTGTCTGATTTGGGTATCAGGGTAAAATTAACCTCATAGGATGAGTTGGGAAGTGTCCCTTCCTCTTCTGTTTCTCATATCAGAACAGTTTGTGAAGGATTGGCATTAATTCTTGCCTGGAGACATTTAAGGATAGATGTTAAGTTGGATAGAAGGGTCCAGAACTCCAGAGAGAGAGGCTGGGGCTGCAGACCCAGATTTGGCAGAGACAAAGGCAGTGGGCAGGCCTGGCTAAGAAGGGAGCCAGGTAGAGGAGGCCCATACCAGGAAGGTGAAATTTTGTTGCATAGTGGGAGGAAAGTGGGCCTAGACAAAGCTGTGAGAAAACTTTCTCATGTAGAGAAAGAGTTTTACAAAGGAGACCAAAAAGAGCACAGCCAGAGCCTTGGAGGGAGGCCCACGACAGCTGCTACAGGAAAGGAGTATCCATACCTGGGCCACAGCATGGATAAAGCACAAAGAGCACAGTGTCTTGGCAGCAAGACAGTCAGTGACCCTGGCCAGAGCTCTTTGGTGAAGTAGTAGATGTGAAGCCAGATTGCCATAAAGAAGTGGAGGTCCTCAAGCACCTGTTTTCCTGAAGGAGAAAAGGTTTTCTCCTATGGGGCCTGTTTTGAGAATGACAGTTACCTGAAACACCAGGTGGACTCAGCAGCCAGTCCCTTTAAGAACAAAAGCACCTACTTGGGCTAATCCTCAAATTCCAGGGACACAAACTTCTCTGTTGCTTCTAGGAAAGTGAAGGCCCCAGGTACTGAAAGAACTATAAGAAGCTTCTCACTTGAGGACTCTAATTCTGCTGATAATGTTTATTCTGAGAGGAGTGGGCATTCCAAGAGCCTGGGAGGTTCTGTCCCATAAGAAATATGGCTGCAGGTTGGTGCTTTAATGAGGAATGCCTCATTTGAATCAGGGAGCCTCAAAAAGCTCCCCTGAAGCTGAGCTCCCCTTCTGAAGCTTCTCCAACAGAGATCAGAACTGGATTGAGAACCATCATCTTGCCAGTCCAGGCAGGGAAGTCCGGGGGAGATTAAAGGGTGCAGGGAAGTCTGGGGGAGATTAAAGGGTTCCCAAGCCTCCATACCCTCCATAGCCTGGATTCTCCTTCAACCTCTTTAAGCTCTCCAGGTTCATTTGTCAGTTTCACTTGAGGGAGAAGAGAGGTGGGTAGAGGCAGGTGGCGGCAGGTGGAGGCCCAGGTGGAAGGCTGACCAGAGGGCTGCTGTGGGGCTGGGGTATGGTTGGCCATAGGCCAGCTGGGAGCTTACTCTTAAGACTTCTTGGTTCTGGGGGAAGATCTCTGTCCTGGGCACTCATCCCTAGGGGGCCTCCTATAACTCACATTCCCTCTGAAAGCGTCCACATGGGCTGGCACTATGACCTTCCCTCCCACCACTCATTGTGAGAAGGGAGAAGAACTGGCTGAGCAGGGCAGTATCCAGCCACACCCAAGGGCCTGGTCACTCAATGTCCAAAGCTTGGGTTATGCCTGATCCAACTGTCTTCCTTCTCCCCATCCAACTCCTGGCCACTCCTTGTCCCTGGAGCGCCTAGCCCTGCTCTCTGCCTTCTGAGGGGACTCTTTGCTCCAGAAGAGAGCCAGAATGCCACCCTTCTGTCCCTGGGCCTTGGACTTAGCCCATCCCTCCTTGCCTGGCCATCATTACCCAGTTCTTTGAGGCCAGGTGTTTCCTCTTTGCAGGAGAGAGAGGAGGTGTGACCACACTCCAGGAACATAAAGTGCCAGTCAGACCCAAGATAAAGAGATTCAGCCCATTTATTCAGGCATGCAGCTTATCAAGTCTGGTCAGTAAGAGGTTCAGGGTTTCCACTCAATGACTTTGATGGCAATCTTTGCTGCCCGCCGCACAGCCTCACTGGTGTCATTCTCCAGGATGCGGAAGATGGGCACATAAGGTTTCAGAAACTTGCGGCCCTCAGGGGCCTCAGCCAGCATAGTGAGGGCCTTGGTGGCATTCAAGCGTGCCTTGCTCAAGGATGAGTCCAACAGGCCCATGAGTGGTTGGATGGCTTCTGTGTCCAGGGCGGCATACTTTCCTGTGGGCCACCAACACCAGGCATTGCTCAGGGGGCCTCCTGTTCTACCTCCTCTCACCCCAGCCCAACCCTGGCCTCTGGCCTACAAAGCCTCAGGGGAGGTGCCTTTCCTCACTTCCTCATAGGTCTAGCACCTTACTCTGTCTCCAACCTTGCCCCCCTCATTTCCCATCCCTCCAGCATCTCAACGGGCTTCTCCCCAACCACCCTGATGCTTGTCCTGCAATCCAGTTTTCACAAGGCAACACAAAAAGTAAAACCCAATTTTTCATTTATGTGGCAAATGTTTCTTGAGCACCTACTCTGTGTCAGGCACAAAAACTCACATACTCTCTCCCTCCTGTGCTTATGGTATAGTGGGGGGCACAGACATTAATGTGTAAAGAAGGTATCACTCCTTAACCTTCACCACCTCCTCTCTGTCCTAGCCTGCTAAAAGGCTAGATGGTTGCCCATCTGCCCCCCCCCCCCACCTTCCTGCCATGCTCAAGGTACTCTTCTCTTGTGCTGAGACCTGTCTAGCTGCCCTCTACCCTGCTGACTCCCACTGCTCTTTGGGTCAACACCCATGCCCCTCCCAGAGGAGGCTCAGCCCCTGCCCTGTGCCCACCACATGCCATGCTTCTTCTCTAGATCATCAACCCTCTGCCACTCCCACCAATGTTCACCAGAGGCTGAGATGTCCAGGTCCCCACCACCAAGCACAGGGCCTGGCACATGGCAGGGGCTTGGGGACCCTTGGCTGGAGTGCCAGCTCTGTGAAAAGTGGACTCACATCCCTAGGTTCTGGTTGCCTGGGCCCACTGTGAGCCCTCTGGCCCTCCAAGAATTCCCACAGGAAGCCCAAATGAGACACAGCACTGAGGATACCCAAGAGATAAATGTCCTGGGGGGAGCCCCCTGCCCTGGTGGTCAGCATCCTCACTGCACAACTGAAAGGAGGCTCTGGCTCTAGGAAGGCCCTGACCTGTC
This sequence comes from Suricata suricatta, assembly GCF_006229205.1. Lineage (NCBI taxonomy): Eukaryota > Metazoa > Chordata > Mammalia > Carnivora > Herpestidae > Suricata > Suricata suricatta. Next base: position 70,766,575 of record NC_043713.1, read on the forward strand.
CTCTTCTGGTATGTCTCAAATTCCACCATTGGGGAATGGCTCTGAGAAGCCAATTCTGGGAGGCTTTGCAGCATGCTGATTGAAAATCAGACACAATCAGTCCTCTGTGGAACACCAAGAAAGTATAGGGCATAGAGCTGGTGTAGGCAACTGTGAGCATGGGGAAGGACAGACAGCTTTCAGAGGTCATGTGGGATTATCCACCCTGGCCTCCAGGTGGGGAAACCAGCCCAGTAGCTCCTGTGAGCTCAGGGTTGGATGACTTGGCATAGAAGCCTGACTGGCTGGGGGGGGGGTCCCCAGGTGGGAGAGGTAATCTCATACTCTTATTTGCTGCCTACCCCCACCCACTGAGAACAGTAATTTTGATTTTAAAAAACCACAAAATCAAGGCTCCAGTTGTTTGCCTCGGTCTCAGGATAACCAAATCAAGGATGGCAAACTACATAATTAATCCCAGAATCCAGGCTTACCAGTCCTAGGTTGGAGGCAGGAATTCCAGGCTCAGGGAACAGTCTGGCAGGAGGGGACAGAGATCCTAATGGGAGAGTGACTAGGGAGGGACCACAGGTAGGTGGCCCACTGCGGCTAGTAAGAAGGGGGAGGGTGGAGCCTCAGGCCCAAACTTGAAAGGACTTCACAACAACAGGCCAAGAAAGTATTTTGGTGGGCTAGGGAGGAGGCACTAGGACGCTGAGAACAAAACAAGAGTTCTGGAAAGCCTGCAGGGACAGCCAGCATGCTGGAGGCTGCAGCATAACCCCCACTCCCAGTAAGTGCCCCCGCTGCACAGGGGATGCATCTGGCCAGCAGGCTGCCTCACCTTGGGTGGTCACCATGGCATACATGAGGGCCCCGGCGGCATTGGCCTGCACCTCCTCCACACTGTCCTTCAGCAGGTGCACCAGGATGGGAATGACATCATGCTGCCACACCTGGTTCTTGCCCTCCAGAGGGATGCTGGACCAGAGAGGGAACAGCTGTGTGGCTTCACTTGTGTAAGAGGAGGCAAGCAGGGCCCAGGACCACCCCAGGGGACACCAGAAATACTTGTGTTGGGACTATCCCCGGTGGTCTGGCCAATGGGTACAAGGGCACCAGAGAGCACTGGTATAAGGTTTTCGTCTCACCCCCACACTCAGACAACCTGGGAACATGGCCTGTGGCCACTGAAGGTAAAACCACAGAGGAGCCAGGGTGGGGTGGGTAATGGAGCCTTGTCCTAAGATATCACAGGAAAAAGAAACCAGATGTGTTACCCCAGCCCAAAACGGGGAGCAGCAGGGCCCAGGGGTGCGAACCACAGGAACACTCGTTTTGTCTCCATTTAAGAGCCAGAGCTCACGAGGGATGGGCTCAGCCACACAAATAGCAACTGCCAGGGAGACACCAGTACAGAGCCACCCTCAGAGGAGAGGACGCTGTAAGTCACTTCTAATCCTGGCACTGTATGAAGCTGTGAAAATGTACGTGATGGACTCCCCAAGAACTCCCCTTGGGAACTTGATCAAAGATGCAGGGGTCCCATGTGTTCGTTCATTCCCACAGCCAGGGCTGACTGAGCACCTTGCAGGCCCTGGGGCCAGAGACTGAGGCCAAAGGGGGGTTGCTCCGGCTTGGCACCACTCACGTTGGGGCTGGATGGTTCTTTGTGCTGGGGCTATCCCCTGCCTTGTGGGATGCTCAGCAGCATCCTCAGCTTCTACCTTCTCGATGCCAGGAGTACTCCTTCTCCCCAATGTTGAAACAACTAAAAATGTCTCCAGACAGTGCTGCCTTTCTCCAAGGGGACCAAAGCTCCCCATGTTTCGAACCCCTAGTCCCGAGCAGCAAATAGGAGTCTCAGGGCTCCCCTCGGGGGTAACACACAAAACAGAAGGGAATAGTGAAAAGCACATGCAGGCCTGGAGGAGGCTGCCCATTTCCAGAGCAGGTATGGTCCTTAGAGGCTTCACTGGAAGAGGACCTCTGAGCAGGGAGTAGATGGTGATGGGTCTGGGGTGAGGCCCCAGGATCTCCGTGTTCACAAGCTCCCAGGAGTCTGGAACAGGGGCAACACTTGTAGAAACAATGGCCCGGGTCTCTAGAGAGAATCCCAGATGGAGGGAAAGCCAGGCCTAGGGGAGGCAAGAGGTGTCAGGACGAAGGCAGGTGGCTATATCTAAGGCATGGACTTGGGGGAGTCCTGTCCTTGGGGAACACCTCTGTCCAGGATCACACGCTGCCTCCCTCCCTTCCTCCCAGCTCAGGCTTTGTGCTTCCCCAGGCTCCAGGACAGGATTTAGACTGTGATTCTGAGTGACTGTGGATCACCTGTGCCTCCATTTCCTTACCTGTAAACGGAGATACTCACCTTCCTTGGAGGAGTGTCTAACTGTGCAGTTTGTAGGTAATGCCAGGCACGTAGGGAGCACTTCGTGACCCCCGTCACCACCAGTTCTCCTGTGCCTGCCCTCCTTACAGGGAGGGGGTAACCATCTCATGTTCCCCAGGACCTGGGGCTTCCTGGGATGCAGGACTGTAAGTGCTAAACCCAGGATACCCTCAGGCCACCAGGGCAGTGGCGACCCCAGGGGAGTGGGTCCTCCTCTTCCCAGGCACAAGCAGGCCAGGGGAAGCAGGCCCTGACGTGGGCTCCTTGGGCCTCTGGGGCAGGCTGGTTTGCTGTGCGGCTGGGAGCAGCTGAGTGGCCTTCTCTGAGCCTCAGCAGAAGCCCCAGGGCTGGCCACTCCCACCCTCCCCGCTCTGTCCACTCGGGCCGGCTCACCTGACCGCAATGAGCGTGCGGGCAGCTTTGCTGCGAATGTCATTGTTGGTGCTAAGGAGCTTCTGCTTCAGGAAGGGCACCACACGGCTACTCAGCGCCTCAGTGGAGTCCTCCATCAGGCAGGCGGCCAATGTGTCCAAGAGGAGCACCTGGATCTCTTCCTCCTCCCTCTGCAGATTCCACACAAGTGAAGGGATCAGGCCACTTTTGACAATGCCCTGGGCTCCTGCAGAACAGGAAAGGGCACTGAGGGTGGGCCAGCCACCCCTACCCGTTCTGGGTGGCAAACAAGAGCAAGATTTCTGCAGAGCTGGTTGGGCAGGAGAGGTTTGCAAATGCTTCTGGCTGCTGGGCTCCTAAGCAGCTAGCAGGAGGCTGTGGATGACAAGCCAGAGTGGGAACCACATGGCCCTAAAGGACCCACAAATGTGCCAGGCTTCAGTCACCTGTAACTGGGGGGGACATCAGCCTTCAACGGGTGTTCAGTAGCTTGAGAAGCAGCAGCCATCCTGTGTGAGCACTACAGCCATCCCTGTGTGGCCAGGCACAGGAGGAGCTTCCCTCCCTTCCCCACCCTGCATCAGAAGGAAGGAAGGGGGCCAGCCAAGCCCCTCCTTCCCACCTGAAACATCTCCAAGCTACTAGAAACTCCAGACCAATCTGGCCAGCCCTTGGGGAAAGGGAAAAGAGGTAGAAGCTAATAGGCTGGCATCTCATATACAAAAAGAGCTGTGCATCCAACCAAAGATGACAGAAAATCCATGGACTTTGACCAAGGGGGAGGGGTCTAAAAGAGTCTCCTCAAGAAGGGGGTCTCCACATGGCAGCATGGCTGGAGCACTGGGGCTGTGGGAAGGTGGTGCAGTGAGCCTTCCCAAGGATGGACTTCACTTCCCTCCTTCCAGCTAGCTCCTCCTCCCTCTGGCAGATATCTGGAGGGAAACTCAGAACCAGCCCAGGAGGCACCCCCAAAGGTCCCAGCTCCCATGTGCCCAGAATTGCTCCCATAGCAGCCATCACTGGGAAGTGAGCAGGACACTGATGGGAAGGGCAACCCACCCTCGTCCCAGCCCACCTCCCAGCCCTCCCAGTGGCCCACACCACCCACGAGGAAGCCATATATAGCCCCCATGGAGGTGGCCACCAGCAACACCTCTCTCATCTGCCTCCCCAGCTAAACCTTCTAATTTACTCTAGAGAGACAAACAGGTTAATTAGCCGAAAAGGTCTCTAAGTGCCAATTAGCACCAGGGATTTCCTCTTTGAAGACATCACCCCAGCCTCCCTCCCTTACTTCCTGAGGATGTCAAATGGCAGGTGCCCCAGGGTGAGGAGGGCAAAGAGGCACAGATGTGTGTCCAGGGGCTCTCTGTGTCCTGGCCAGGGTCTCATTGGGATGTCACGGTTGAGCAACTAGCTCTGCCCCATTTGTTCTCAGGGCATTCGTGACACAGGAAAAGCAGTTTCCCATTGCTTTAAGAGTACTAGGCTTTGGGGGGCAGCTGGGTGACTCGGTTAAGCATCCAACTCTTGATTTCGGCTCAGGTCATAATCTCACAGTTTGTGAAATGGAGCCCCTCATCAGGCTCTACGCTGACTGCATGGGACTTGATTCAGATTCTCTCTCTTGGCTCTTCTTCCACTCACATGTATGCTCTCTGTCTCGCAAAATAAATACACATTAAAAAAAAAAGAGTACTAGGCTTTTTAAGATTTAATACACAGATTTCCAAAACTGCCTAGCTTGGACTTCTAAATACACCCAGCTGAGTGACCTTAGATAAGTTACTTAACTTCTCTGAGCCTTGTTTCCTCATTATTGAAACCAGCCTAGCTGGCGGGGAGTTGTGCAATGCCAATGGGTAGTGGGTGGGAACACGCTGTCTGTAAGGGACCTAGTATAATAAGGAACTCCACTGACTCTGAGACCCAGCTAGAGGAGTGGGATACAAAGAACACAGCCTCTGTCTCTCCCCTTCAGCCTCCCCCTCCCCATCAGGGCACTGCCAGACCACACACCTGGCCTGCCCCGGGTCCATTTCTCACGTGCCATTTCCCAGGCACCTGCCCACAGGCTCTTTACGTGCCGAAGCTCTGGGTCCAACTCAGACACAATATGACCTAGCTCCACCCGGGAAGGTGACAATTTGACTTTCCAAGGATTTTGCTGGCTGGAAAGATTTTGCATAGAGGAAGAAAGTTCCTAGCTGGGGGAAACCTGAGCAAAGGGCTGGGGATGAGGAATTTGTGCATCATCAAATTAGGGCTTGAATGTGGCCTCACTTGCACCTAGGCTTTCCAGGAACCCCCACCTCCCAAAGGTGTTGTTGGCACAGGCTGGGAGTGGGGGAGGGCAGAGGAAGAGAGTCCAAGTCCAATTGTTGGAGGTGATCGCTTCCACTGCTGTCTACCTTGGTGAGGAAATCAAGGCCCAGAGAGGCAACTCAAGTGCCCAAGGTCACATGGCAAACAGGGGCAAAACCAGGGCCCCAGGCATTTGTCTTGGGCTTCTGCTCCTCGAAATGCTGAGCACCAGGACCCTGGTTCATTCTGAGACAGAGGGAGAAGATTAAAAATAAAACGCGTGCCGGGTGTGCCTCTCTGCTCGTTCACTTTGCTTTTCAGCTAAAAGGAGAGTTGCAGGCCTGGCTATTTATAACTAACCCAGATCTGCAATGGCTTGTTCAAGTTGGGGCTGGGGGGTTGCACACACCCCAAGGAAACAAACTGGAGAAACCCACTCAGCCCCGCCACAGCCTGAGAGTCAGCCAGCAGGGCTTGGGAGAGCAGGTCAAGCCGGGAGAAGAACAGGAGGGTGCTGTTGCCTGCATCCAGAGACTAGCAAGATGCCACCACTCCCATCTTTGGGTAGAGGGGAGACCAATGGCAGAATCTGCCTGGGACGGGTCATGACAACACAGGTTCATACTCGCATAGATAAGGCGTTCCAGTGTCCTAGGCATTCTGGGCATGCCAGAAGGGAGGCCCAGGGGAGCTGGGCCTTGTGGGGGCAGAAGGGCAAAGGCATGAAGCATAGGTATATTTGGGGTGGGCCCCCAGTCTGGCATGGCTGGTGTGCCAGGACGGATTCAGTGGTTGATGAGCCAGAAAGCTCCATTCCAGTTGCTCTGGAATTCAAGAGACATGGTGCCCATGGCATGGAATGCTCTGTGACTGAGTTTTGGTCATTTCCTGGAGATGGGTTGATACTACTTGGAGAGGCCACTCCTCAGCCATCTGTCCCTGCTGGATTGGTGAAGTCCGAGGCTTAATCACTAGGGCCTCCTTCCTCTTTCTACCACAGAGCCCCAAGCTACTGTCTCCTGGTCCTGTTTTCCTGGCTAGGAAGGATTGAGGATCGAGCGCCAGCACCAGCCCCCAGGGCACCCACACCTCAGCAAGACCCACTTGTCCAGCGTTAGCCTCATGTGGCCCCCATGCTCTGAACTGCTGTCACACTGACCCTCAATCGTGCCCGCCTTTGCTCACGAGGACAAATCCCTGTCCTTAGCTTACTGGGCCTTTCAATAGCATATGATGTGGCTGACCCCATTTTACCTCTCAAGACACTCTATTCCTGAGGCTCTGGTACCCTCTACTTGCTGGTTTCCCAGCCACCTCTCCCACTGGTCCTCCATCTGCTTAGCAAGCACCACCCTTCCTCCAACATCTTCTCTCATGGGGGCCTCTTCCTTGGCCCCCACCCTCCCCACTCTGCTCCCCCCCCACCAGGGCCAACTCTCTATCATGGCTGCAGCCACCACATGGCCCTCTCCTGACACTTTCGCTCAGTGATCCTGCAGCCCTATGCTGAACTTGGCTTCATGGAGACTCTCTGCTTTCTTATTTTCTGTGGGCTGGCAGAAAATTGACATTTTTGTTATTTGATTTTGCATATTAAGACAACCTGCATCATCTCAGGTGCCTGGGTGGCTCAGTCAGTTAAGCATCCAACACTTGATTTCAGTTCAGGTCGTGATCTAAGGGTCATAGGACTGAGCTCCACATCAGGCTCTGCACTGGGTGTGGAGCTTGCTTGAGATTCTCTTTCCCTCTACTGCTTGTTCTTTCTCTCTCTCACACACACACACACACAAATTGGGGTGCCTGGGTAGCTCAGTTAGTTGAGCATCTGGCTCTTGGCTTCAGCTCAGGCCATGATCTTGAGGTATATGGGTTCCAGCCCCGTATCAGGCCCTGCACTGACAGTGAGGAGCCTGATTGGAATTCTCTCTCTCTCTCTCTCTCTCTCTCTCTCCCTCTCTCTCAGCCCCTCCCCTGCTCATGCTCTCTCTCTGTCTCTCAAAATGAACTTTAAAAAAATTTTTTAAATAAAGACATTAAAAGCTAGGGGCGCCTGGGTGGCACAGTTGAGGGTCCGGCTCTTAATTTCAGTTCAGGTCATGATCCCAGGGGCATGGGTTTGAGTCCCATATTGGACTTTGCGCTGAGCATGGAACCTGCCCCTCTCCACAACTCATGCTCCCTTTCTCTCTAAAATAAAATAAGTGAATAAATAGAACTTAAAAATGAAAATAAAATAAAAAGCTAATCTTAAAACTCTCCAGTGGTTTTTAGGTCAACATCCTCAATCTCACACAAGGGCCACTAGCCCAGTGTGACTGTCCCCAGCTCCACTCCAGCTTTGTATTGTGGCACCCCCATCTGCTTACTGGCTCCAGCCACAGGTCTTCTCCAGGTTCCTCCAACCATCACGGCTCCTTCACATCCAGCACAGTCCCCACCTTGGAACATGCTTCTCTCTTGCCCCAGGTCACAGGCCACCTCCATCCTCTGTCCCAGTGCCCAGTTCTTCCTCTGCATGTGTGCCCAGGTTTCTGGGGAGGGCTTTCCTCCGTGAGGCCTCACACAACTGTAGTGGTGGATTACTGCCCCACAGACAGGAAGGTCTACCAGGGAGGGTCAGGCCCGTCTAAATCCTAGAACTGTGTCTGTGCAGAGGAGGTCATCAGGAAATGACTGCTGTATGAAGGATTACCATCATTAGTAGCCCCCAGGGTCAGGTGAGGGAGGTAGCTAGTCTCTGATCTCATGCTGGACTGCTATAGAGGGTCATCCACGCCAACATCTAGGTTGCCCCTGCAAACAGCTCAATTCTGACCCTGATCCTACAACAGAAACTGCCCTCACCCATCTCTAAACATGCGTCTAGATGTATTTCCCCTCAGAATCACTCTCTAAGGACAGTCTATTAGTGTCCTCTTTGACAGAAAAGGGAACTGAGACTCATCCAGGTGAAATAACTCACCGAAGGGTGTACAGGCAGCAGAACTGGGTCTGTGCTTCACCCTCACCTCCTCTCACCTCTGATCTGTGCCCCTCATCTTCCTGGTATCACACCCATTAGCTTCTGAGTGGTCGCGTGGACAGAGGCCCAGCCTGACCCAGCCTGGGGGGTTCGAGGGCATGCACCCAGAGGAGCCCCACAATTTTGGCCCCCTTCCTCTAGTTCTTACTGGCCACCTCCAGCCAGCGCTGTACCAGGTCTAGGTTTACCTCAGGATGCCCATCACCAACATCTGTCCCGTCCCTGAGAGTCTGGGCAACATCTTCACAGGTGGCCATGTCATGTCACGGGATATGTAGTCCAACAGTCTCCATCTCACAGCAGAGGGAACATTCCCGGAGAGGTTATGGGATAATGTTGCAATGCTACCAACATGCAGCCTGCAGAACTGAACCCCTGTCCCTACCTTCAGACCACAAACCTGGACTGGGATGACCACCCAATCCGCCCCTGCCATTGGTCAATTCCAGTGCTCCAGCCAGGTGTTGGGTGATCCTTGCAATGTGACCATGAGGGTGTAAAGTGATAAGGAAGGTTTAGCTAGGAGAATCTGCATTTTACCAGGGATGCTCTAGAATACACCAGGCTTCAAGTTACAATGATGGAAAAGACAGAGAGGGGCATCAATATCTTGGATCTCTGGCCCAAGTCTTTTCAGCACAGGAGTGAGGGACTCCTGGCTCTGAGGCCCACAGATGGGCTCCCCCGGAAATTGAAAGCAGAATTTGGCAGACTGGCACACGTGCATTTGGCTGAGAGCTGGATGCCTTCTACCTTCCACAAGCTTCTTAAAGGCGGCAGTGGAGGCTCCTGGCCTTAACTGAGCTGGCTGGCTCCCTCCCGCCTCTCTGATCTGAGGGACAGATCCTAGGCCCTTCCTCCTCTCCTTTTCAAGGCAACCTTCTGTGGCCAGGATTGCCAGGGACCCTTTAAAAAGCCCCCTCACCCTGTGGGAGCAAGCAGCAAAGATGATTAATGTTCCTCCCATCGCTGCACTAACCTCATTGGTGTAAACCTTTAGGGTTTGCATAGCTTCATTGCCTTTCACACGTTCTAGCGGTTTGTCGCGACAATTCAGGGAAGGAGGTGCCACTAGCCCTACTTTGCAAAACAGGCTCAGAGAGGTCACTTGGTTGGCCAAGGTTGCGGAGCTTAGAAAGTGCCAAGCTGGGTTCGAGATCAAACTGGGGAGGCGACTATTAGGCGCAGTTTTTAGCTCTCTGAGAAGCAGTCCTGCTAGCTCGCTGCTGTGCCTTCCGCTCAGCCTGGTCCTGGGGACGCCAGTGCCGGCAGAGCCAAAGCGAGCGGGACTGCGGCGCGCGCTGAGCCGCGGCCCCACCCCTGCCCATTGCCATTGGGCCGCACGTGCATCTGTCAGCCACTCTTGTCCAATGGGAAGAGAGCCGGCGCTCGTGGCGGGGCGGTGGCGCCCAGCGCGTGGTCACCGGCGGGCGCGCGGCACCCCCGCCCGCGGTTGGCCTGGCAACGCACTGCGCTCGCGGCTCCGCCCCCTGCCGGCGGCAGCGCGG